>NW_028317809.1:17350000-17505880 GCF_062004578.1 Staurois parvus
AACTTAAAATGGTTGTCAAGGTTGAAGGTTTTTTTCATGGATTCTATACATGAAGGTAGAAAAACTTTCTGTGTGCAGCACCCCCCCCCCTAATGCTCATCTAAGACCCCTCTCAATCCAGCGATGTGCACTGGAGTTTCAGCTATTCCGGGACTACCTCTTCTCATTGGCTTAGACTGTCAATCACAGCCAGTGAAACAATGAGAAGAGAGAGGGAGTGGGGCCGAACCGCAGCTGTGTGTGTGAATGAACACACAGAGAAGTGGGTGTCCCCATAGCAAGCTGCTTGCTGTGGGGGCATGACAGGAGGGAGGGGCCAGGAGAACATGCGAGGGACCCGAGAAGAAGAGGATCCAGGCTGCTCTGTGCAAAACCACTGCACACAGCAGGTAAGTATAGACATGTTTGTTATTTTTTCTTAAAAAAATAAATAAACCTTTAGAATCACTTTAATAACCCCTCACTGAATAGCATTTACTTTGCCAAAAGTACTGGGTGCTGACATGTAACAGATCAGCAGAAAATATAGGTATGTTAGCACTAAAGTTTGGCAATTAATTTAATTATTAAGCTCAGTACTGTGGGGTAAGTGTACACTTACTCTGTAAGCTTGAAATAAATCTATTGCTCTAGAAACATCAAACTTCCGAGCCATTAAAAATTTCACAGCAGTGTCTGGGGGCACGGTAATCACTTGCGGTTGTTCCCGGTTCTTCAATTCAGCCAGAAATTCTTCAATGGCCTGCCAAAAAAAGCAAATATGTTAAGTCCAAATGATAAGACAGCATTTCTTAAAACATCTGTGTACATTTAGAACAATGCTCAATTACTGAACATTTAATGTTTAAGTGTAGGAAAACAAAATACATTCATACATTTTGTAAACCGCTTTGCATGCCAAATGATTTGTAGTTCTGTTCAGCCGCGGTCCAATTTAAATACCTCTGGCAGATTCAATACAATAGCATAATAACTATTTATTTTTGCCACTGGACTCAAAACCAAACCATACTCTCAATCAAGACTATGTCTGGACAATGAAAGAAGAGTAGCTTGCTGCTCTTCCCTCCAGTAAGCAAGCTTTACTTGTCAGTTTCACCAAACTGTGCCATGACGGATTAGGTTAGAGAGGTGTCCCTTTCTAAGAGATTAAAGAAGGCGACTACAGAGATCTAAAGAATTTAAAATTGCAGTTAGATATTTTTTCAATGAATACAAAACTGGACCACTAATGTGACTGTAATATGCCTATTTAAAGCTCCAGATTTACGGAAATTGTTGTCACTTTGCTCTCCTGTACTGAAATTGATTTCGCTGTACACTGTGAGATTCACTCAATATGCATTAACTTAGAAGTCAGACAGTGCCAGGCTCAATTGATGCATGGAGGATGTCCAAATTCATTCATTCAGGCCCTTTCCTTCCCAATCCCAGTCTCTGGACCATCCTTTTTTAAATTGCATTTCTGCTTTTTCCATCATGGAAGCTCAGCATCACATGTGGGCACTACCTTGGGTGCTCTGCACATCAATGCAGGCTTTCTAATAATGTCGATATGATGAAACCATGAAAAAAAAAAAAAAAAAAAAAAAAACTAGGGGTACTTATGCACACGCTTAGTCGACTTTGTTAATCTAGCCTTGTAAATCTGGGAATGAGATGCATGATGCCTAAAGACCAGGAAGTGCTCACAGATTGTTGGAGTGCATTTCCACTGTAAAGACCGGTACAACGTACCAAAATTCGGATGGTTCCTGCTGTATACCGCTGCCTGTTCAACAGAAGCTGATTTAACAACCGGATTTGTCAAGAAGAGCATTCGCCATCAGAATACAGTAGAATAACAGGAGAGATCCACTAATGAGTGTCTGATATGTGGGCGTAATGTGTTACTACAGGTGGAATTAGCCTTTAACCTCCCTGGAGGTATTCCCGAGTGTAGCTCGGGGTAAAGTTTCACCACCACAAGCGGTAACCCCGAGCTACACTCGGGAATACCTTGCAGCACTGCTCCAGTATCTCTTCTTCACTTACCTTGTCCTGTGCTCCTGCGATGTCCCTCCTGCAGTGTGCCCTGCAATGTCCTCTGGCCGATGCCAGCATCTGTCTTCTGGGTTCCGTCCCCTGCGACAACAGGACGTACGGGGACAGAACGGCGGGAAATTTGAAAATGTGAAAAAGTGACATTCACTAAATACACTAAAATCACATAGCAAAACATTACTGTATCAAACCATTTCACATACATTTTGTCCCTAGTGCTTTGTCCTGTGCCCTGCCTGCATTTTTACTGTTCTTTCTGCCTTGAAACTGAGAAATGTCCATGGCGTCCAAAAAGCGTCCCTTTAGGTCAAAAGCAGTTTTAAACCAGCTAGAGAACAGCGATAGTAAATTAGAACCACTTGCAGAATTGAGTGATAATGATTTGTGGGGAAATTCGTCATCAGACACTGAAAACGATTTTGCGACTTTGCTCAGTGATGTGCGAACTTGACACTATATTTCAAATTTCAGTGTTTTCGGTTTGATTTTATTATTGAATTAAATTTAATATATTATTTTTTATGATTATTTATTAAATTATAATTTATGATTTCGTGTTTCAAATTTTAACATACCAGGGATGTTTACTAGACTCTTGTTCGGACAGATTTCAGTGAGTTATTCCTAAAAATTACAGGCCTACAATAAAAAAAAAAAAACATATTTCCATGCAAAAAAATGTACCGCTTTGAGCACAGAAATACTGACATAATCAGACCGCTAGGGAGGCTAACAAAGAATCTTAAATGAAAATAAAATCTTGATAAAAGTAAACAGGTCCAGGAAAAAAGGGTTGCTTTTCTCTTAAGAAAAAAAAGATGTCCACAGACTGAAGCACCATGAGAGTGGGAGGGGTCACACCTGGCCGGCCAAAAGCATTTTTGTTTGCCAGTGTATAAATCCTCCTAAAGCAGCCTGAATTTACTGTTCTCGTGTTCCCTTATGAATTGTTAGGAACCTCCTTTCCACAAGATGTCCTAGGATTTTTGGCTGATGCCTGGCATCATTCAACCCATTTACACTGAGCACAGGCTCATGTACTCACCCCCAGCCTTGGATTGGACAGTTAGAGAAGCAGTACAGTGATGCGTTTATCTTTTTGTCCCCCTGCGTTCCTCTCCTATCACTTTGTTTCTAGGTAGGACATTAATTGATTTACTTTTTGTAATGCTTCTTTTCTCTGAGCTCTGCTGCACAGGGGCTCCCAGAGGCTGGTACCAGGTCAAATTCTGGTACCTGCTTACAACTCTTGCATTTAAAAAATACATGTAATGCTGTATTAAATTAATACAGAGCTGCTTTAAAGTAGAATTAAAACTCGTTTCTTAGTTTTGAACAGACACTTATTTGGTTTTCATTGCAGTCTGTGCCCCCCAATAAGGAGATTCACCCTATTTGTCCTCTTTACCATCAAAAGTGAAAGCAAAAGAAAAACCCAAATTTTTGGTTGTCCCCAGAAAAGTAATAGAGGGGAAGTTAGTTCTGGTGACCTGGGGGTCCCCAAGGGATTCCCTTAATTTGTGGGGACTCTCTCACTTCCTGGTTTAGCTATGGGACAGGAAGTGAAGGTTAATCTTCCCAATGGCAGATGGCACAAAAATAAACGGACTGGGGTGAAAACCCTTCCTTCTTACTCTACCCAAAATGAAAAAGAAGGTTTTGCCTACAATTCTACTTTACCTTGTGTCTATAATATCTGTTCAGAGCTTGGTTCTGCATTATAAGCTACAGTACATATATTTCCTGCACAAGCCGTGTTGTAATTGAAAGTTATTTCCATTTAAATATGCAGATTCTGGGATTTCATATTCCTGCAATATGGCAACTAGGGGAAATTTTATAGACTTGCTAAATTGAAGGATTGACTCATTGGTTTACCAGAAAATTGCACAGTCAAGTCTCATGTCAAATTACAGGAATCCCTTTCAGTCTACTTTTTGTTGAAATACTTTCCATTTCTTTCCTAAGTTAATGCTGAAAATGATATGAAATATTGTAATGATAAAAAACGATACATCAAGGCAAGTGTAATTTTCTTCAAAACATAAGAAAGGTATTCAGTTCACATTGAGGATAATGTACTTTAAAGAAGAGGTAAACCACATAAAAAATAAAAAAAAAATACCCTGCAAGGCAATAGCATAATGTACTAGTATGCATCTATGTACTAGTACACTATGTAAAAGTTACCTTAAAACTAAGCCCTCCAGTGGCACGCTGTTACCGCTGTAAAGGCTTCCATCTTCATCCGGTCTTCCTTCAAGGTTCGCGAGCTCCGGCCATCTGGCTGGCTGAGCCAAGATGACGTCACGTGCATGCGCCACGGCACGGGTATACTGTTCTTTCAGAATGCATGCGCCAGCTAAAAAGAAAAAATGAATATCTCCTAAATGGTGCATGTTTAGGAGATATTCATTTTACCTACAGGTAAGCTTTATTATGAGCTTACCTGCAGGTAAAAGTTAAAGTGGGTTTACTACCACTTTAACAAAGCTAGAGAAGCACTTTAACTACTTAATGCCAAATCACGCACATGTACTCGGATGATGCCTGTACCTGCAGGCATCATCCTGGTATTCTTTTCAGCTGGCTACTAGCTTTTAAGTAAAAACCATCCTAGCGGCAACCCCTCCCACTGGTGCCTCTGGGCTCTACCAACCCAACAGCTTACAACAAAAGCTGGTTGAGAACGGCAACGTCCCCGATGAGCTCTATGGTGTCACAAGGGATGTTTACATTCCTTGTGTCAGCAATAAAAAAACTGGAAGCGATAAGCTTTTTCGGCACTTTAGGTTTCCCCAATGTAAACAGCACCATCTTTGAAAATGTAAAGTATCTGATCACACCAATCTTGGTGTGATCAGATGCTTGTGAGAGCAGAGGAGACAACTGGGGTCTAAGAGACATCAAAGCTCTCCATAAAGTGTACCTGTCACTGTCTATTGCTGTCACAAGGGATGTTTACATTCCTTGTGTCAGCAATATAAAAAAAAAAAAAATTAAGAAAGTGTAAAAAGAATTTAAAAAATTGTTTTATGCACCCCGGCCCCCATGCTCACACGCAAAGGCGAATGCATGCGTTGGTCCTGCACGCTTATGTAAAAGGTGATCAAACCACACATGTAAGGTATTACCGCGAATGTCAGAGCAAGAGCAATAATTTTAGCACCAGGCCACCTCAGTAACTCTAAACTGGTAACCTGTAAAAACTTTTAAAGTTTCGTATGTCGTATGTCCTATGGCAACGTAGTTTTCCGCCACTCAACAAGTGCGTGCAATTTTAAAGCGTGACCCATTAGGCATGTAAATACTCGGCATAGAATCATTTTACATTTTACCAAAAATGGGTATTATATTGTGTTTGTGTGGATTGAAATTCATTAAAGTGTATTTTTTCTAAAAAAAAAAATTTGCGTTCGAAAAACTGCACAAATACCGTGCAACATTAAAAAAAAAAAAAACGCAAAACCCACCATTTTAGTCTCTAGGGCTTATGCTAAAAATATATATCACATTTGGGGATCCTAAGTAAATTTTCTAGCAAAAAATACTTATGTTTACTTGTTTTATTTGTCAGAAAAAGACATGATCTTCAAGTGGTAAAGTGTAGTTCTACTTGTGCAGTCATATTTGAGAAAACTCCAGCTTGGTTTACTATATATGTTTTTTTTCAAAAACCTTACTGATGTGATGATGCCAACAGTTCTTTTCCAATTATACATCTTTTCTGATTACTGGGAAGGGGTTTGGAGGAATCAAATTAAAATATTTACACATCTGATTAATGCAAGCCTAGTTCACTTCACAATGGACCCATCTCTGGTAGCTGATTGCTTAGTTTCTGGTGATTACTAGCCATCATGTTTGCAATTTCAAAAGTGATTGAGCTTGAATTAAATTTCCCAAGTGTATGGCCAGCTTAAGTGGCTATATAAAACAATCAAAAAGCCAATGATGAATAACTATGTGTAAGGCAAGAACTACACTGACGATTATACCTTTTGCCACTGAAAGATTGATTCATTGGCAGTATTGTATTGTGCTGTCTAAATAGCCAACAAACTGTTAAATCTCATTTAACAGTCCGTTTAGCTTTCAGAACTCCTAATTCTCATGCAACACAGCTTACCTGAGCCTAATTTCTTCTTGCTATTTCTCGTTATGACTTGCGTGGCATGGTGCAATTTAAGTTAAGCCTGTAAGTTAAACATACCATTTTTGCATGCAGGCAGCTATCATTTTTGTCCTGCAGTGAGCTGTGGCCATGCAATATGCTGTTCAGCGCATCAAAATTAACTTTTTTTTTTTTTAAACTTTATTTGAAGTGTATGGACCAACACTTCATTCACATCACCAAACAGCAGTGCCATCCAGCGTCCTGCAAAAAAAAAAAATACATCATGTCTTGGTGGTCAGTAGATCATGCTTGATCAACTTCAACCCCAGCTACAGCTGCCAGGAAATGACAGCTCTGACGCAGAGTGAGGATCAGCCAAATTTAGAGCTCATTCAGCGCTACTTAGTGACACCTACCTTGTCCGTACCAAGCTGGTACGGTCCCAGGTGGGACAGCGAAGCTGGGTTACATGGGGAGACAGTATGTTTTGGTGCCCATGAAAGTAATGAATGGCTGATAATCACTTCCAACAGAAAGCTACCAGCTTTACAAGTACACACACATACCCAGCTGCTTGGTCTAAGAACAGGATCTATTATTCAGTAGTCAAGTCCCACAAAATCCTCTGGACTAAGGGTACAATTACACCAGGACCAGCAAGCTATACAGTGTGAGGCAATGCACCATCTCGTGGTGACCAATCGGCGCATCGGCACTGCAGACATCCCACAACACACCAGCCGGTGCATTGTAATGCTGTGAACAGGAATTCAAATTGAATTATTGTGGCGCCTAGTGGATAAGTGTTGAAATGAATAGTGGTATGCCCACTCATTGACACAAATGTGAGTCAACAGCTGCCCCTAAAAGTGAATTTACCACTTAAACGTGGCCGCCAAGCAAAATGTGCGCCGAAGCCTGATGCCGTCACTTCCAGGTTCCGGTGACGTCACGTCTAGCCCTAGCGAGAGCGAGGCTTGGAATGCACGTCGGCCATCTTTGACTACACAGGCTGTACATACTGGTGCTGGTGGGTTAGGCACCTGTACATGTGAGTGCATAGCATTGTTTTATATACGTTCATTTATACATAAATACTGCACTTAGACCGTATAAATCTCTCTTGGTTTCTTTGAGTGGCTTGGCAATACTAAACAAGGAATACCTGCTATAAAGTACCCTCTTTTTTCCCCGGAGAGTCTATTGGCAACCTCCTTTCTAGGGCCATGATCTGCGGAGTGTTGGTGACCGGGAGGACCATCCTTAGATAGCTAGGAGGTGGACGTTCCACCTTATACCATTAAAATGTGCTTTTTGACTACCTAAACCGGTGGTCCTAGGTTCGGTGAGTGAGACATTCTCCTATTTTCACCATGGTGTGGACACATGGATTTCCGTCATCAACATTATGTCCCAAAAGGACTGTTATGATCCACAGGATGAAGGCACACAGACTTTTATGAGGCTTATATTTTTTGTTGTTTTTTATTATTGTGTTCTGTTTAGGATTATTCTTTGATTTGGTAGTATGTTTATTAATATAGTACTGGTATTCAGGCACATGGAAATGGTGGGATTGTTTGTCCCACTTTGAATCTATAACAATTTATTGTACAGCGCCTACCTATTCACTATTATCTCATAATAATGCTGTGGCTGATATGAACAGAGCCCGACACTATACAATTAAAGAGAATTCTGCAGCAGGGTAACATAATCTGCTTGTTGAAGTTATGTTTCCGTCTTGAAGGAAGCTATTAGTGATGGATACTTTCTTGCAACGAAAAAGCCAAGCTCATGCAAAACCCTCAAAGTGGGGAACATCAGATTTGTGGATCTGGAAGAGAATACTTTGACTCCAAGAAGAAGAAAAAAACAGTGTGATCACATAAAAGCATACTAAACACTATTGAATAGTGTAGTGAGTAAGCCACCCAGGGGACAACTCCAATTTTTCCACTAAGAAGATCATGGAACTTCCAGGTGAGGTTCTTATGCTTGTATAACTATCTATTCTGAGGGTACTGTGGTCCAGTCTTGTGATCAGCTCCCAGCAGCTTCAGGCGAGAAGAGGAACAATTGACAATGGATGCCCCATAGTAAGTCTATGGGTGACATCACCACTCAGACATTCCAGCTGTTGTTGGCACTCTCTACTCTCTCCTGAAGCTGGCTGCTGAGAGGAGATCACATAACTGGACCAGAACGCAATCAGAATAGGCAAGTATAAGAATCTTCTTTTCACAGTGTAGTTAGGATACAATTTAAAAGGGGGGTAAGAGCAGATTTAAGCATAGTTTGCTATAACCTGGAGTTTCACTTTTAGATAGTAGAAAATCCATATTGTCAACATAATACCTTTCAGAATGTTAATTATATTGTGCATTGTCACAACAATTTTTCACTGTGCAAATACAACAGACTACGAACCGCTGTCTCCTGTTCCATACCAATTATAAGACTTGGTGATCGCACACAATCCTAGGTCAAGTACTAAAGCCAATAAAATGAAAAACTTGGTTAAATTTAAAATCCCCTATACAGTGAAATGCCTAGATTCTCTTCCCACCCAACACCACAGCAAATCTCACTCTTGTTGCAATCTTATTATGCGGTAATCGTAATTACTGCCATAACAAAAATATGGAAATTGCAATCGCTGGAGCATGGAACACGCCCTCAGTTTCAATGCGCGGACTGAAGCATGAGGTCTCATGAATTATGGTTCATGAAAAAATTGCCAGCATTGTTGATGACAAGTAACACCAATTCAAGAAGACATGGGCAGCCTATGTGAATGTGCCTCTAGCTACATTCTCAGGCGAATACGGTCTTTTACTGCGGCTTCTAGGTCTCTTCCCTTCTACTTTCCTACCCCTTTTTCCTCCTAATAAACAGTGTATGTAAAACTGGCCTACACAAATATAATTCCACTAAAAATCTTCATTACGATTTTTCAATGGTTAGTTAGGTCAAAACAACGGTCATTATTAACCATAGTGACGAGAAAATTCAAATGAACCGGATGACAATTTTTTCTCAAACGACATTGTAAGGTCTCATTTACACAGGTGTACTTAGGGCTAAGTTCACACCAGATGCAGTCCAGTGCGTTTTTTTTCCCCATCAAAAATGCATGCACAGTGTTTTCCATGTATTCCAATGGCCCTAGTTCATCAAACCTGTGCAGTCAGATCCAGTCAGATTCTGGTGTAGAAAAAAAAAAGTAGAACACACTGCATTTTTTCTGCACTGAACTGTACTGGAACATAGCAAGCTGCATCAAAACTGCACCAGAACGGAGTGCGGTGTGAACTGTAAGCAAAAATATATCCAGAATGCATATGGAGTTCGTTGTTGGGGTGTGAACTGGCCCTTAAGCATATGCCTGTGCGATGGCCACATATACCGGCACAGGGATGCACAGGCGTTCTATGCATCACTGTGTAAGCAGTCCAATTCATATCAACTGGATGCAACAGCTGTGTGGATGAGGGTGCATGGCCTTGAAAGCATAGAGGGAGATTTACTAAAATTGGTGCAGTCAGAATCTGCTGCAGCTGTGTATTGTGGCCAATCAGCTTCTAACTTCAGCTTGCTCAATTAAGCTTGGACAATAAAACCTGGAAGCTGATTGGTTTCTGTGCAGAGCTGCACCAGATTTTGCATTATTTTAGTAAACAACCCCCATACTGTCTATGATCGGAAATGCACACCCACACTGACATGGCTTTCAAACTGAGAGAAGTTGCGATGTCCGAATTGAAATGAATGGACCTGCAGTCGGATACATGTAACACTCATGCATCCTCATGTGGGCAAACACAGCCCTCACACAGGCATACGCTTTAGTGTGCCTGCATAACAAAGACCTAAAAGGAGGATATGGTTTTCATTCCAAAAGAAGAAGGAAAAAAAAAAAAAGACATTGTAATGGGACCTGATTAATACATTTAGGATTCTATTCAATTAGCAGATCTGGATGAAATTTTAAGGGCTGTCAAATGAAATTTGTTGACTCAGCATTAGGGACCAAGTAAAAAAAATGTGGCTCACATCAAAAAGGTAAATAAATCAAGAAATTAAAAATCCCTGACACCCATCATAAATAGATGGGTGTCAGGAATACCCATATAGAACTTTAAAGTGGTTGTAAAGACTCAAGGTTTTTTTTTTTTTTTTACCTTCATGCATTCCATGCATGAAGTTAACAAACCTGTGTGCAGCTCCCTGTTCAGCCTCCCCCCTCCCAATACTTACCTGAGCCCCATCGCAATCCAGTGATGTGCACGAGAGCAGCTGCTTCCCCAGAATTCTCCCTCCTTATTGGCTAAGACAGCAGCAGGAGCCAGTGAGGAGTGAGCAGGGGGCCACACTCCTTGTGAATGGACATACAGAGCAATGGCTTGGGAGGAAGCCTGCTTGGGTGCCCCCATAGCAAGCTGCTTGCTATGGGGCACTCGGAGGGAGGGACCAGGAACCAAGGCCCCCAGAAGAAGAGGATCGGGGCTGCCCTGTGCAAAACCTCTGCACAGATCAAGTTAGTATGTCATGCCATTAAAAAAAAAAAAATAAAATAAAAAATTGTCTTTAAAATCACTTTAAGAGCTGATGACCCATTCTATCCAGCTGGAAAATGGAGTACAACGAACCAAGCATGGCAGCAACAGTAGAGCTTGCAGAAAAAAGTAACTGGATTTTGTATGTTTTGCTTATGTACAGCATACTGCACTCATTGTGCACATGGCACTAATAATGTTTTGATTATATATTAGTATTCTTACAAGTCAGATAAGAAAATGGCCGGCCTATGTTACACCCCTTGTTACCTTAAAAGTACAACTGTAATATAATTTGATAACTGCGTAAGCATGGTTATAAAAAACACAAACCAAGACAAAAAAAACTTGAAATGTGCTGAATGAACAGAACATTTATTTGGAGAGATGCCGAACGTATTTTTTTTTTTTAGCTTTGGTTTCCAATTGCAGTGAACGTATCCATTTGAAACCACTGATCAAGGATAGGAGTTGCCCATCTTTAAAATTTCCAAGGCAGGGTATGGAATTGTAGCAGCCCATCCCCTCAATCTACCACTCCTGGAATTCTTAATAGCTTTCATACAGTTTTCTAAAATTGGATTTAAACACCTTGGAATATGGATGATTCCTGGGAATCATTAGCCTGAAACTGTGGGCTTTCATAACCTTATTTAGCTTTTACACACCCAATAACTCATCTAGAACTATGAGGATATGATGAAAGCAATAGGTCACTAGACAATTATCGCCTCATAAATACAGTTTGAACTTGGGCGTAACAAGCCAGAAGTCTAAAATTATGCAATGCAACTTAAGAATAAATCAGTGCCCTTAATGTGCCCTTAATGTGTCAACTTCTTTGGCTTTGGCATGTAGCGCAAGAGTAGCCTTTTAGCATAGGCATCTGGAACAAGCAGGGATTAATACTGACAGCAGAACTGTTCCCTTAAAACACATAAGGTCATCAGTAAATCACATCAGTTAGCATCAGAATAACATAGCTAGATGAAAGTCAGCCTATGTCCATTGTCCACTCTACCATTGACAAAAATTTTAATAGCTGCTTCACACACACACACACACACACACACACACACACACACACACACTAAGCAAACATCATAATACATAGCTGCCCTACAAAATCAATTTAATCAACCAGAAACTGGAAGAGAGAGCAGCATCTTCCATTAGTCATTCAAACCTCAATTACTTTACTTCTGCACATCTTGCCAAACACACAGCACATTAGAGACGTAATTACTCTTACTTCTGTTTAAAGAATTCTACCGAGTAAAAGAAAAAAAAAAAAAAAAAAAGGAAGTGTTTCCTATATAATGAATAAACATAACTCTGACTTACAGACATGCTGAACCACAGCAATGCAATATGCTGGTGCAAATTATCATGATATTTAAAAATCTGCAGATCAGATGAAACTAACAGTGCATGTTTTCATCTGTACTGTGAAGCGCCGTCCAATCAACTTTGGTGCATTTGGTTGAATCTGGGCTGACAGTATATCTCAAAACACTGCAGAATTCATCCAGCTGCTTCTGTCTTCTGTCACATCATCCATAAACACCAATGACCCAGTGCCACTGGAAGCCATGCATGCCCATGCCATTATACTGCCTCCATTCATGTTTTACAGATAACGTTGTATGCTTTGGATCATGAGCTGTTCCAAGCCTTCTCCACACTTTTTTCTTCCCGTCTTTCTGGTACAGATTAATCTTAGTTTCATCCGTCCAAAGAATGCTTTTCCAGAACTGGTCTGGCTTTTTTAGATGTGTTTTGGCAAAGTCTAATCTGGCTTTTCTATTCTTCAGGCTTATGAATGGTTTGCACCTTGTGGTGAACCCTCTGTATTTGCTCTCGTGAAGTCTTCTCTTGATTGTAGACTTTGACAATGATACTCCCACCTCCTGGAGAGTGTCCTTCACTTGTCTGGATGTTGCGAATGGGTTTTTCTTTACCATAGGAGAGGATCCTGCGATCATCCTCCACTGTTGTCTTCTGTGGAAGTCCATGCCTTTTTATGTTGCTGAGCTCACCAGTGCATTCTTCTTTCCTCATAATGTACCAAACTGTTGATTTAGCCACTCATAATGTTGCTGCTATCTCTCTGATGGATTTGTTTAGTTTTTGAAGCCTTACAATGGACTGTTTCACTTGCATGGACAGCTCTTTTCAAAGCAAGATGTAGGTTCACAGCAAAAGATTCCAAATGCAAATACCACACTTAGAATCAACTCCAGACCTTTTCCCTGCTTAACTGATGAAGAAATAATGGAGTAGCCCACACCTGGCCATGAAACAGCTCTTGATTCCATTGTCCAATTACTTTTGGTCCCTTGAAAAAAAAAAAGGGTGGGGGGTGGCTACTCTTTAAGAGCTATAATTTCTAAACCCTTCCTCCAATTTGGATGTACATAGTATCCTCAAATTAAACCTGAAAGTGTGGACTTTCAGCCCATATCCATTATACAACTATAGCTTGAATATGTTTTGGTAAATACCTGGAAAAACTAAAATTGTGACTGTGTCCAAATATATATTGGCCCAACTGTGTGTATATTATGTGTGTGTGTGTATATATATATATATATATATATAAGCTTTGTTAACTGAGCCTACTGTCACCCCACTATTGCAAGACAAGTGACAACGTATGTACAGGTAATTTTTTTCTTTAGGTCTGTAGAGGTAAGGAAGAGTAAAAAACCCAGTTGCATTTTTATTTATTTTGGTATCTTTGACCCATTGGAGAGATTTCCATTCATCTTCTGTCTCAGAGATACAACAGGAAATTAAAAAAGAAAAAAATCTATCCATTTTTCCACAAGGAAAATGGCGCAAGAAATAACTTGTCAGAGGATCGGAACTTCCCATATTCCATCCAAAAAAATAAACAGTTTGCCTTACATGTACTGTACATCACATTAATGGACAAATATCAAGCAAGATAGTGATAGTTTCTCTTTGTGTCTGTGATCCCTGTGCCTGTCATCCCGGGCAGTTAACTGTTTGTAAAGGTCTATCACAGAATTACTACTGGAGAGGAGACAGGTTTTCAGAAACGTCTGGGCAGGTTTTACATTGTTGCAGTGTTACAGTGGAGCAGCAGAGGAAGGAATGTTTAAACAAAGCTTCTAATTATCATAAATCTGTCTTATTGCTCCTGCATAGCATTGCCTAGTTGTGCAACAGAAATGCTGAATGGCCTCCATTATGTCTTTACAGGCCCCCACTGGATATGAAGAAGAAAACATAAGTGGCATGATGGTCAGAGAAAAGACCAGAAGCCAAAATATTACCAGCATGAGTCACTATGCTGGATTTTCAGTAGGGGAACTGCAATACATCCACTGTGGGAACCAGGTTGAGGAGGATAAGCAGAACTTCCCTTTTTAGCTGAAGTTTCACTGTTTCCCCAGGGAGTAGATTGTGTCCCGCATTGATTATTTTTGTAAGATTTCATTTTTCTTAAATATTTATTTTTAACAGCCCTGTTGGGGGTGATTTGGTTAAAGATCAGTGGTATGAGCAAATCGCTGTTGTCTCATTTTGGCTTGACTTTTTTGACACACACCAAAGGTTTGCATGTGCTTGGCATGGGTTTCCTCTTGTACTCCTGTTTCCTCCTGCACATGCTGATTGCCTCATTGTTTTTGGATCAATATAGAAAATTAAAAAAAAAATTTGTATGTATACTTCCAAAAATATATGGTTTTTTGGTTTGTGAGTCTTGCATATAGGTTTGTCAGGAGATTCGCCATATTCTATATGTGAAATGAATAAAATTATGACAGTGAAAAAACTAGGACCAATGTTGTGGCAAGGGTCAGAGAGCACTATTTCCTCCAGCTGGTCCAAGCTTGAAATCAAAACTCAAATATAAAAAAAAAAAAAAAAAAAAAGGAGTAAAGCTGGGTACACACGAATAGCTTTTTTTCCATTCAGCCATAGAGAATCCACACAAGCAAGGTGGTTGGAGGAGTCCCCCCCGTCTCCAAAATAAAGACATAACATTTAATTGGGTACAGTTTTGCATAATGGAGTAATTGTCAAAATATCACAGCACTGGAAATGAAAAAATGGCCTGATAAACCAGATACATTACAGGCAGGTACTCACGTGGTTAAAGGGTTAGTCCACTTTATTAAAAACTGCCTATGAAGGTAAGGGATGCTTGTACATAAAGACTGTGCAGCTTTGACCGAAGTAGGTTTAATGCCTTTGTTATAGGTGTAGGCCATTTATGTACTTCCCAAAGCCTGGGCTTAAACTCCCACAGATGGCAACCCCTTGTCCTGCCTTGTTGCTAGGACGTTGCTAAGACACTCCCAGCCATATCTGGTCACCTCCACCATCACAAGAGCAAGCTCTTTCTCCAATTCAAACCCCCCTTACACGCACTCTCTCCATCATGGCACAGTAGCTCTGAGCTCAGCAATGTAGTGATTGAGGAAATGGTGAACTGCACAGGGGTTTTAAAGAGCACTCCTGTGATGGTGGGGGTGAGCAGTAAACAGCTGCGAGTATCCTAGCAACAAGGAAGGACAAGGAGATACCATCTCTAAGACTTTGCAGCTAGGCTTTGGCTGGTACGTAGGCCTTGTTGCTAGGCCTACACCTATAGCAAGGACACTGTTCAACTTTAGTCAAAACTGCATAGTTTGGTTTATCTATTGGCGCCCCTTACCTGTATAGGCAATTTTTTTCGCTATAGGTGTACTAGCCCTTTAAAGTTTTGTAAAGAAGAAAAAAAATATACCACAAAATTAAAGAGGAACTTTAACAACCCCCCCCCCCCCCCCCACCACACACACACACTTTTTTTTCTTTCCCTGTCAACCTCATGCTGGGTTCTGCAGTTAAGATACTCACCCAAGCAGTGGATCCAGCATCATCCTGTTGAGATCATCTTTTCTACAGCCATCTCCTGGGTCCTGTGCTGCCATCTTCATTTGTGACATTCTGTGTGTCCCCTGCTCTTTCATGTTCATGGACAGCCTCCTCATGATGCACTTCTAGGCCCATTCCCCTTTAACAGATGGCATGCAGTGCTCCTATTGCCTCCTGAGATATGAACATTACATATCCCAGAAGGCACTGGGGCAGTGCATGTCATACACTTAGATGAGGGAGCCCAGGGGGTGGAACCAAAACTTCAAGAAAGAAAAAAAAGTAAGGCAGCCCATACATTATACTTTTTTTTGTTCAACCATTTGAGGTGGATGGGGGAATCACTCCCACTGTGCTACTGTGCTCTCACAACAGGGAGCCTTCCCTGCCATCAGAACACAATGATCAGTGTTGCTGGCTATAGCCGGCAGCACTAGTTGTTCGAAAAAAAAAAATAGACCGACTTCTGTACAACCAGGAGCCCATGGATGGAATAAAATTTGGGCGGTCCCTGCTGAACCGGACAAATTTTGACCCATGGCATATTTAAAGCTGAGCTCCACCCAAAAGGGGAAGTTCCACTTTAAGGACTGCTCCCCGTTAGGAATTGGAGAGCAGGTACCCGATATTGACAGGTACCCGCTCCCACTTCCGCTGTGATCACTTAGGCGATCGGAAGCAAAAGTCCCCCCCATAATCTTCTGGGACATGTGACAGGTCCCAGAAGACTACAGGACCATTCAGAAAGCAAAGCACTGCTCATGCATGTGCAGTGGGCACATGGCTGTAAAGCCACAAGCTGTCGCAGCCGAGTGCCCACACTGAAGATGCCAACACTGGGAACACAGGATGGCTGGTGAAAAGGGCTGCAGGGAGGACAGCATGGGATCAAGAGACAGGTGAGCACCCGTTTTGTAAAACTCAAACTACAGGTTTTTTTTGTACAGTTTCACTGGAACTCTGCTTTAAGTAAACTAATACACAGCTATTTTTTTAAGGAGTGGGGGAAGGACAGAGAACAGGAAACTTCCTGATAAGGGTAACGGTCTGTTTAAAACTCAAGCCAAAATATGGTTGGATAAAGTAGGGAAAATGTGAAATTTATTGTCCTTTTTTTACTTCACATCCTGTTCTAGAGAAATGAGTATAAGGGAAATTCGTGCTTTGACATTTGTCCTTTGTTGTACACCAGCACCTAATATTTTACTTGCTTGAATTGCATTTGCTGGTTGCACTGCTAGCAATAATCATGCCTGAGTGTGTAGGTCAAATAGGCTGATTGTTGGGTATAACTATCCATTATATACTTGCATGCTCATTGTCTGTCTGCTTGGTCTCCTAGAAATCAATGAAACCCTGCCAGAGTCCTCTTATTCTGATATTTGTGATCAATGGAATTTGACATATGAGAATTAGAACCTTTGGCAATAAAAACAACAAACTCACTTTAGAAAAAAAGGCTGGTTTGTAACGACGTGTAAGTGGAACTCTAACCAAATCCATGTCAAGAGGGCAAAGGCATCTGCCACAAGGTCTACTGTGATATGGCAGACTAACATGCATTCATCTAATCATGCATTCATCTCTTCTCCACACAGGTACGTTGGTTTGACCACTGCCTTGCCCGTCTGTCTACAATGGTCAGCCAGCAATCCTATGAATTATCACTAACTGCCTATTAATGTAACCTACAACTGTTAACCAGTTGTAGACAGTGGGAGTACTACAGATGTCCAAAAAAACCCCCAAAACTTATAAGTACAAAGGATACGTGCAGTATGTCCTGTACTTCCGCTGCTCCACCCCCACTCCCTACATATGCCATCATTTACTATCAAAATTAGGGCTCAGTTACACTAGCGGTTGCGAGGCGGTAAAATCATGTGGGTGAGCCACATTTTTAACAACCTTCAAACATCCTACTTTACCTTGAAAGGCAGTGGCCAGGATGTACACATACTGTGGCAGCAATTATATCCTATCATGTTCAGCGGCCACTATCACCCACCAAACAAGTCCCATTCAAGTGAATGGGGCTGAGCTGCAACCACACGCATCACCTGTTGAGGCGCGGTACTCTAGCATTTAGTTGTTAAAACAGGCAGTGAGGCGGCAATACAACAACTACTCACTGCCTGTCACATGCTCTCAGAAAAGCAAACTCAGATCACCCTGAAGAGAGCAATTCAAATGTAAACAATGCCTTACAGTTGGGAGATGCTGCTTATACTTGCTGTCAGATGATCTGTTCTGGTGTGGAATAAAGAGATATAAATGTAACATTGTTACTTCTGTATCTAATCTGTTTCATTCATCTGCGATCAAAGGGATAATCTGCATACAGTATCTCACAGAAGTGAGTACACCCCTCACATTTTTGTAAATATTTTATTGTATCTTTTCACGTGAACAAGTGACACTTGGCTACAATGTAAAGTATTGAGTGTACAGCTTGTATAACAGTGTAAATTTGCTGTCCCCTCAAAATAACACACAGCCATTAATGTCTAAACCGCTGGCAACAAAAGTGAGTACACCCCTAAGTGAAAATGTCCAAATTGGGCCCAAAGACCTTGCACTCCACCACCTTCCGTTTGAGGATGCCCCACAGATGCTCAATAGGGTTTAGGTCTGGGGAAATGCTTGGCCAGTCCATCACCTTTACCCTCGGCTTCTTTAGCAAAGCAGTGGTCTTCTTGGAGGTGTGTTTGGGGTCGTTATGTTGGAATAGTTTACAAAAAAATATGTATTAATATTTTTTTGTAAAATATGAAAGAGGATGTTACGGTGAGTAGATAGATACCCAACATGTCATGCTTTAAAATTGTGAACGCTTGTGGAATGGCGTGAAACTTTAGTACTTAAAAATCTCCATGGGTGACGCTTTAAAAATTCCTACAGGCTAGCAGTGTAAAGTTAAAGCAGAGTTCTAGTGCTATAATTCTTGCTCTTGTTCTGACATTCATGGTGATACCTCACGTGTGGTTTGAACACCATTTACATATGTGGGCGTGGCCTACGTATATGTTCACCACTATGGGGGTACTTTAAACTTTTTTTTTTTTTTTTACACTGTCCCTTTATAAAAAATTAATCACTTTTATTCCTATCACAAGGAATGCATGTGATAGAAATAATTAGTGACAGGTTCCTCTTTATGGAAAGATATGGGGTCAATAAGACTTTAAAAAAAAAAAAATTACCTGGTTTACAAGGCGACGGAACTGGAAGTGACATCGCTCTGGTCCTCCAAGGGCATAGAGATAAGTGGAGGCCATCTTTCTTTCGCTAATCTCTATGCCCAGCGCCGGGATTGTTCAGTGGTTTCTCAGGTAAGGCTGAGAACTACCGAGCGGCGGCTGGTAATGGCAGCGGCTGGTAATGGCAGCGGCAAGGGGCGGTAGCGGACAGGGTCATTTTCGGCACCTGCATCAGTGCTTTTTTTCAATATCAGCCAATGGCTGATAGGGGTGTTTTCAGCCAAAACATTTCAGCCACCGAAATTTCGGTGCAACCTAATTATTATTATTAGGAATGAGACAAACCATTAACGCTGGCAGGAGCAGTTACAATGATCAGCTTTTATGCAGTCAAGTTAAACCTTTATTGTAAAAGGAAAAAAATATGGCTTGCTATTGATTATATAGTGTGAATTGAGTTTGGCTTCAATGTGTTAGTGTATTTAAATCTGCTAGTATATTTAACACTCCCCTCCACCCAGACTGACAATGCTGTTGTCTTCTATGCCCCCTGTGTGCCTTCATCCAGAGTGGGGACACTCTAATACAGAAGGAGTATTAACAGCCATATCAGCAGGTGAAAGACTATAAAAGAAAACAAATGCAATCACTACATCTAATGATTGGCATCCTGCAATATACTTTTGGTTTTGGGTTTAATGCTGCTTTAAAAGTTAACCACCTCAACGTTTGTTTTTTTTTACCAAGTCCTTTTTGGGTCTTTCACACTAATGTAATTTCTTCAAACCTTCCAATATAGGAAGATTGCCAAGGCTTACAATCCATTCTTAACTTAGCCTTCGATCGTATGAATAATATATGATGCGTCTTTCACTGCTGTATTGAAAATGCAACAGGAAGGGAACAGGTGTCCCTTTTGGAACAGTAAAGGTGGCCATAGATAGATTGACATTCGGCTGGTTCAGCAGGGACCGGAGAAATTTTGCTCCATGTGTGGCCACTGTAGTTGAACAGGAGTCGATCTACTGATCAACTTCTGTTCAACCACCCTGTTGGATAAAAGCTACAATAGGCTGCAGTGCTGATCTGTACATTCTGCCAGTGGGGGGAGTCTCCTCCCTGTCAGAATACAACAGGACAGTGGGGAGGGCTCCTCCACCCATCTCGAACATGTGGATGGAAGAATACATTCAGTTTTTCATTCAGACCGCTGGCTAAATGGAGGAAAATGAACCAGGAATGACCAGCTTAACCCTCACCTCTGGTGACAAATTTAACTTTTTTTGATCTCACATTACTTAGTGGGGACATGGACAGCAATAAAAAAAAAAAAAACCTGTCAGAAGGCTAGGCTTAGACTTGCAGCACACGTATCACACCTCTGAAAAGCGATCCGTGTTCACGTACATCTGTTTTAACCCTGCAAACTATGCTGCAATTGTGTGCAGAGGCAGATATGTTGTGGCCCAATTCGCTTGAAAGGGGTATATTTGGTGGCAGTACTTGCTGTTAAACGCAACAGAGGGATCATTTTTGCTGTGGCATGTGAACACCCCAGTCCACTGCCTTTGTAGCTTAAAGGTGGGGTGAACACTTGATATGGCGAAAAAAATTTGTAAAACATTCGTAAACCGAGGCATTACTGCACTTCATTTTATTGTTATCGATTTGAATTATAATTTTAGCTGATGATCAACTCTAGTTACTCCACTAAGATATGAAAATAATTTAGGCATAGATATAAAAATTAACAAATTCCCATTACAGGAAGAAAGCTTAAAGTGGTATTAAAGCTTTTTTTTGTATAACAAAACATGTTATACTTACCTGCTCCGTGCAGTGATTTTGCCCAGAGCAGCCCTGATTCTCCTCTTCTCGGGTCCCCCGCCAGCGCTCCTGGCTCCACCCCCTTGAGCAGTGCCCCCCTGAGCAAGCAGCTTGCTCTCAGGGCACTTTTGTGTGCTCGCTCCTGAGCTGCTGCTCTATGCGTCCATAAGAGAAACACACAGCTGCAGCTCCCCCCCACTCTCTCCTCATTGGCTTACTGGCTGTGATTGACATCAGCGGGAGCCAATGATTGTGGCTGAAGTAAATTGTTCTTGTAAGTAACATCTATCATTGAGAAGCTATATTACAACTAACACAAAAATGAGCACTAAACATGCATCCTACCATCCCTTACTATGTCCTCATTTGCGTTTCTCACCAGGACAGCACAATCTTTGTTCAGGCACTATTTAGACATCTATATCTTGATATACTGGCTCAGAGATGCTAAAATTAAAAGGGGAAGTATGTGATAGGCTAAGTAATTAACAAATATTACCATAATCACAAATCAGCTGCCATTTCTTTCCTCCCTCCTTCTGATTGTGTAGCAGGAGTACTTCATCTGTCATGTAGGTCCCAGTAATCGTCCCTTTGTGGTTTGAATGTTTAGCAATCCACCCAGATTTCAGGTGTGCTCCCCATCCTCCATGAATGTTGTGCCCATGGAGCGCCTTCCCACATCCCCACACTGCACACAGTTTGGGCACAGGCAGCACAGCTCCTCTCCCCCTCCCTCAAGCCGCACAGCTCCGATCAATTCTCTTACAGACACCCTCTATCTGCACAATGTGTAGCTGTCTGCTATGCTGCAGTTCTGACCTGTGATGTTCCCAAATAAGAATGGCTGTGCAGTATAGAATCCACCTACAAAGTGTGCAGATAGAGGCTAAGAGAATCTGATCTGACCTGTGTGCTATGTAAAAGGAGCTCTGCTGTGTGAAGTCTCAGAAGCGAGCACACAGACCAGAGCCAACATCAGAGAAGGAACAGTATGAGAATCCAGAAAAGATTGTAGCCTTCCCACGGGTATCTACCTTGCTTTTAACAGAAAGGGTGTACTTCTCAGAGGGCTGGGAAAGATTTGTTATGTACTAGCAGCTCACAAGGAATAGGATGAAGCTAAAAAGTAAACCCATACTCTTATGGCAATGCTTGCATCGGTGCTGATCATTGTGTTCATAATGATCAGCCTCTGCTGTAGCCTCTAAACTTGTGGCTCAATACAAATTTACAATTCAAGTCAGCGGTCTTTCCCTCAAACGTTTACCCCTCATATCTTTTATAATTTTTGTTGCCCGTCTCTGGACTCACTATCTTATTAATATCTTTGAGGTCCCCAGAACAGAACATTATTTTAAATAAGGTTGGACTAAAGATCTACATAGGGAAATCAGGATCCTCCTACTGGTGATCCCTCTAGTGATAACGAAGCATCAACATAAGGAATCAGGACCTCCTTCTCGTGACACCTCTAAGTGATGCATCTCTAGAATTCGATTCACTTTTCCCACTGCCTGGCACACTGTTTGCTCATTTTGCAATCATCAGAAGTAAGTAGCCCTATGTAGTTATGGCCAATACATGGATATTCTGGTCAACACAAGCATTCACATGTTCAGTGGGTTTTTGCATTTTTTGCCACCTATACATAGCAATAAAGAGAGAACTCATCAGGAGCTAGTGTCTAAATGAGAAAAAAAAAAAAAAAAGGACAAGGGTCCAGCTGTCTTTAGAAAAGCACCAGTATGTCCTGCCACAACAGGCATGGCTTACCAAAGTTGGCAAGGAAAACCTTGTAGGGTGCACAATACCAGGGAAAACGGCCATACATAATGCAGCCTGACATGGAGGAGAAACCCGTGGACACAGAAAATACCATGGAAAATGCCATACATACAAAACAATGTTTACAAGGAATATACAAGAATGCTTCAATCACAGCATATGTTTGAAATATTAGGAATGGTGGACCATCCTCAAGGGACCCCCCAACTCCACCTCTTCAGTGATGTGTGGCAATAAACATGTGCCTGCTGGATTGCAAATGCAGCAAAACTGAAAACCTCAGGAGACCCATCTGCCTACTTGATCACTTACTCAGATCTTCAAAATAAGTGCTGTGGCTTATCGTGGCTGATCTTGGCTCATTTAATGGAGCTTAGAATTATGACTATGGTTTAACCCGCCTTGTCACCTATACTTATCCTATTGCTAATGCTCTGGGAACTTCCTGCCAATGTTATCAGCAACTGTAACTGCTGTTTATTTTTTTGTACTGAATGTACTGTAATACATATCCCCATGCTGGTATGTATCACTTTGCTTTTCAATGGTAAACCAATTAATAGATGACTGAAACAAAAATAAGTGCTGTGGCAGTGGTCAGGGAGAGAAAAAAAAAAATGCATACTGACGATTTATACCTTCTTCCTGGTCAGTGGCTATGATTCAACCTGCCATTGGACACCAGCGACAAACATACTTGGGCACTTTCGGTAAACCATGATCCTTAGATCTCTGATGAAGGGGGGAAAAGGGGAGGGGTCTGGCCATTTGCGTTCTGGACCACGTGAAATCTAAGTTCTCTCTGCAGATAGTATTTTGTAAGACAGAGGTTTGGGCTCGCCACAGAATATATCTGAATGCAGGTGGAGAGTATACACTACTAGGCATTCAATTAGTATAAGGTTAATGTTCGTGCAGCATTGCGATAGACCATCCTTTACACCCCAAATCATACAGAGCTGCAACCCCCCAGCACCAGAAACTGTACAAGCTTAACTTTAAAAATTTTAATGGAGATGGAAAGCACAGTAAGGAACGATTATAAAAATAGATTACAGGACTACTAAGTAGTGGATATGTATGGATTATTTTTGGAAAATAAGAATATTGTTTAGTGTCACTTTAAACCCTATGTCCAAGTTTAAAGGATAAGTTCAACTTTTGTAACAAGTTACACCCATATTCAGCATCGTGGTCGTTCATTGAGCCTTCCTGTCAGTAAATATCTGCTTGCCCGTATGGGAAAGCTGATACACTGACAGGTTAGAGGGAGACCTGCATGGCACCAACAGTCTGCTGATTGCTGGTGCAATGCTTTAGATCAGGGATGTCAAACTGGCGGCCCTCCAGCTGTTGCGAAACTACAAGTCCCATCATGCCTCTACCTCTGTGAGTCATGCTTGTAACGGTCAATCTTGCAATGTCTCATGGGACTTGTAGTTTGGCAACAGCTGGAGGTCCACCAGTTTGACACCTGTGCTTTAGAGGCTCCAGAAACAAAAAATAATAAATGCACATTTGTTTACCAGCAAAAAAAATGTGCATTTATTATTTTTTGTTAAAAGGTGAACTTATCCTTAAACTAAGGTGTCTCCACTGGAAAGATTTACCCTAATTTCAGTTCTAGTTACGGGGATGCAAAGGGACGCAAGTAATGGAAAAACACTTTTGTTAGCGTTTTATTGCTGCCTGTGATTTCCTGTCCAATTAGATTCTTCATTTAGCCCTGGTTTACACTAGTGCAACTTGTCATGCAATTTGATCATTCCAAATTGCATGACAAGTCGCACCCTATTTGTGCCTCTAGATCTGTTCAAATCAATGTAACTACGACTTTGCAGTGTCGCAACGACTTTGAAAAAAGGTTCCTGTACTATTTTTGGCGATTTCATGTGTGACTGTAGTCACACAGATGTCAGGCAAGCCGCATATGAAATCACACTGGCCAGCGGATCTGAAATTACCCTACTTCAAGTGAAGTAGCGGGATTTCAAAGCTATATTCAGTGTGAACCTGGGCTTAGTATTATAAGAAAAAGAAGCAGGATGTAAAATCCCCAATGGGGTGATATACAGCAATTTAAACTGTTCTACATTCTGTCCAAAGCAAAATAAAAACAAAGTTTAAAGGTTTTGGCTGGAGTCAGGCTCTTCGCTGGTCCTACAGTATTTTGTTGTTAATTAGTATGACTTATTGCTATATACTATATTTAAATGTGGTTCACAAACAGGTTAGAGAACTCTGTCTTAAAACTTGTGACTAATGTTTCACTGTAGGTCAATTTTATTTCACGCATCAGTATCTTGAATTTGTAATGCATTGAGGAAGGAGCCGGTTTTGTCCTACAAGAACATGAATCAAGAGATCTAAAAGGTTGACATGGGCAGGGCTGATAATGTAGTATTTTTTATTTGTTCTAGTTTAAATCAATTATTTTTATGAAAATTATTTCTACTTGTTAAGTGATGAGGGATGTGCAGTTTATATCTCCCGACGCCCAAGACAAGTAGTTCTGGGCGCCAGGCAGTTCGTTTTTTTTTTTTTTATTTTATTTTTAAAGCCCCCTTCACATGGCCACTCTTTTTCATCAGTTCAGTCTGTTTACATCCTTTTTTTGTCTATTTACATCTTTTTTTTTTTAAAGGAAGAAAAATAGGATTTTCTTCCGTTCAAAAAAAAAAAAAATGTAACGGATGCAAACATTAATGGATGCAAACCAATGATCATTCGTTTACATCTGCTAGTCCATAAAAATACATGGGGGGGTCCATTTTTCATCCGTAAACTGACAGATGAAAAACAGACAACGGACATTTGGAACGCACGTGTGAAAGGGGCCTAACCCCCGGGCCCCCCTGTGTGCAAATCCCTCCCATGTATCCTGGGCTCCACTTGCCCATCTGCAGTCCAGGGACCGGCATAGCAGATGCTGGCTGGTAGGGTCACTTCTGGGTACCCGCTGACAGATTTCCCGGCCATCAAGGCAAGGAAAGAATGTAATGCAGTGTAAAGTGCACTGCATTACATTAAATGGAGTACAGGGGAGACATACAGGATCTTTTAGACCCTGGATGTCGCAAAAAGAACCTGTCGCAAAAAAAAAAAAAAAAAAAAAAAAAAAAAGGAGGTCATCATTTTTTGTCCCCAAAAGAGGTGTTTTCGGCCAAAATGTTTTGGCCACCAAAAAATTGGTGCATCCCTAATGTAAACCAATTAATTTGCACGTATTGGGATTTTTTTTTTTTTTTTTTTAGCAAAGGTATGTCGCAGAATACATTTTGGCCTACATTTATGACGAAATTTGATTTACTTTTTTTTACTGGACATGTTTAATAGTAAAAAGTAAAAAAAAACTGTTTATTTCTCAAAATTGTTGGTTTTTTTTGCTTATAGCGCAAAGAATAAAAAAAAAAAAAAAACCACGGAGGCAAGCAATTGTCAGCTAAAGTAATGCAGCGCCATAACGCAAAAAAAATGGCCTGGTCATGAAGGGGGTTAAATCCTCAGGAGGGCAAGTGGTTAACAGTGCAAACATCAACAGGGCAGTGTAGGACCTTTTTGGGCGTTGCGCATCCTGTGACTTTGTGCGATCGCGGAGTATATGTTGCGCGGTAAAACGCCCTGTGTGGCACCTGAAGGCACGAATGTGTGTATTCACCGCGCATTTTTAAAATCACGGGCAGAATTGCATAGCTTCCGTCCGCGATTTGAAACACTCTAGTGTGAATGCAGCCTTAGTCGAGCTCTATTTTTGAGGACTAATTTCATTACTGAACTACAGTGCTCTTGATCAATCCAAAATGTTAGTAAACCTTAAACCTGAATATTTAAGAAAGTAAAAGTGACGTTTAGGCTTTCTTAGGAGAATATCTGTGTGCGCACAATTAATGGTCATCTATAAGCCCTGGTTCACACTGATGGTGTGTGGAATGCGCAGCGTTTTCTGTGCGAGTTCTTCACCGCAGAACCCCGTTCATGCGAATCGCTGTGGGTGTGCATGTTAAGTTAACAACACCCTGAAAGCAGTCCACAAAACGTGGTGCGATGTGCAGAATAGGATCGCATAGGTGTGAATATCCATGTGTTCTGATTCTAGTTCGGACCAAAAAAAGGGTTCTGCATGTTTTTTGTGCGGGTACGGTGCGATTAGAGACATACAAAATGCATGGCTCTGATCGCACCGCACACAAATCGCATGTGATTTGCACAGGAATGCGGTGCGGTTCCTGTGCGAATCACATGCGATATATCGCACCGCAAATATGTGAAGCCAGGCTTAGTGTGCAGAATTATTATGCAACTAAATGAAAAACGAAAATGTTCCCATCTCACTTTATTATTCTCACTTTAACAGGTGAAAATAAACATTAAATAAACAACTCAAAATGTACAAATAAACATTTCTGAAATTTAAAAAAAAAAATAAAAAAATCAGTGACCAATATAGCCACCCTTCTTTTCAATAACAGTCATAAGCCTTCCATTCATGGAGTCTGTCAGTTTCTTGATCTGTTGAGGATCAACTTTTTGTGCAGCAGCAACCACAACCTCCCAGACACTGTTCAGCGAGGTGTACGATCTTCTTTCACCGTAAATCTCCCATATAAGAAGGACCCATAAGTTCTTAATAGGGTTTAGTTCAGGTGAAGAAGGGGGCCATGTCATTATTCTTTCATCTTTAAACACTTTTACGCAGTCGAGTACTTTGATGCATGCAATGTAGCATTGTCCTGCATAAATATCATGGTCTTTTTGAAAGATGCAGACTTTTTCCTGCTTGAAGAAAGTGTCTTCTAAAAATTGGCAGTAGGTTTGGGAGCCGATTTTGAGTCTATCTACAACACAAAAAAGGTCAAACTAGCCCACATCCACCTTGTTGGCATCTGAGTCAAAGTGGATTTCTGTGCTAGTTACTGATCCAGCCACGGGCCCATTCAACTGGTCCGTCAAGAGTCACTCATCAGTCCATAAAACCTTTGAAAAATCTGTCTTCAGATATTTCTTGGCCCAGTCTTGACGTTTCAACTTATGTCTTGTTCAGTGGTGGTCTAGGTTCAGTCTTCCTTACCTTCCAAACCATCACCAAAACTTCTTAACCCCTTCCCGCCGGCGCCTCCCCACCCTTTGAGTTTCAGAAGCCGGGACGGGCAGGGCGGGGTTTAGGGATCATGTGACCGCCATGCCGCGTCATCACGGCAGTCACACGATTGGGAAAAGTCCCGATCGAAAGAGCAGACGGGGACCTTTCCGTGAGTACCGGACCTGTGCGCTGGGAGCGCGCAGGGTGCGCTCTCTCAGCACATATGTTTTTTGTTAATTGCATGCAAATGTGCGGCCGCTCGGCGTCTAGGCCCAAACGCCGGGAGGCCGCACATTTGTGTGCTGCCGGCGTGAAGAGGTTAAATTCAATAAGCATTCAAGTTTATACAGCTTGCAGTTGGACAATATGCATAAAAATGATGATTTGGTCAAAATACTCACTTGCCTAATAATTGTGCACACAGTGTAAAGAGCCCTGGACACTTCCCTACAAACTACTTACAGCCAGCCAGTGCATGCAGACAAGCCTCTCAATGCAAAACACATGAAACCCCAATGAGAGTCCTTCAGGTACTGTTTTGCAAACTCAAAGCGGGCTTTCATGAGTTTTCCACTGAAGAAAACCCTTTGTCTAAGAACTCTGCCATAAAGCCCATATCGGTGGAGTGCTGCAGTAATAGTTGTTCTTCTGGAACTTTATCTCATCTCCACACAGGATCTCAGTCAGAGTGACCATCAGGTTCTTGTCACCTCTTATTAAGCCCCTTCTCATTTAATTGCGCAGTTTGGATGGGTGACCAGCTTTTGGAAGAGTCCTGGATGTGCCAAACTTTCTCCATTTTAGAATTATGGAGGCCATTGTGTGCTTGAGAACTTTCAGTGCAACAGAAATTCTTTTGTTGCCTTCCCCAGATACGTGCCTTGAAATATCAAATATTTCTAAGCTCTGCAGGCAGTTCCTTTGACCTCATGGCTTTTGCTCTGATACAGTATGCATCTTCAGCTGTAAGAACTTTTATAGAGAGGATTGTGCCTTTCCAAATTGTGTCCAATCAATTTAAATTACCACAGGTGGACTCCAATCAATGTGTAGAAACATCTCAGCAACTACAAAGAGAAACTGGAGGTACCTGAGCTAAAATTTCAAGTGTTGGTGCAAAGGGTCTGAATACTTAAGCCAATGTGATATTTCAGTTTTTCCTTTTTCATACATTTGCAAACATTTATAAAATTTGGTTTTCACTTTGTCATTATGGGGTACTGAGTGTAGATTATATAGAAAAAAAAAATTTAAACTGTAGTATCAGGCTGCAACATGACAAAACTGAAAAAAATTAAATGGGGTCTGAATACTTTGAGTGAACTGTATTTATAGAAATTGATCAGTTCTGATGTACTGAAGGGCCCATCTGAGGCCAGGGCAGTACAAATATCCCCCAAATGACCCATTTTTGGAAGGTAGACATCTGGAGGGATTTAGTATAGGCAGCACAGTGGCTAAATGGTTAGCACTTCCGCCTGGCAGTACTAGGGACTTCCGCCTGGTACTAGGGTCGTTGGTTCGAATCCCAACCATGGCACCCCTGCCTGGAATTTGCATGTTCTCTCTGTGCCTGCGTGGGTTTCCTCTAGGTACTCCGGTTTCCTCCCACACTCCAAAGACATGCTGGCAGGTTAATTGGCTCCTTTCTAAATTGGCCCTAGTATGTATATGTATGAATGTGAATTGGGGACCTTAGATTGTATGCCCCTTGAGGGTTAGGGACTGATGTTAATGTATAATAAATATATATATATATATAAATATATATGTAAAGAGCTGCATAAATTGACAGTGCTATACAAGTATATAATAATAATAACAATAATTTAGCAAGAGGCATGGTGGATTTTTTGAAGTTGTAATTTTTTCTCAATGAAAAAAAATAAATTAAACATTTTTCCACAAAATCTTAATTATAACAACTTATTTCTCACACATGGCATAGGCATACTTGCAATTACACAAAATACATTTTGTTACTGCTGAGTATAGCGATACCTCAAGTGTGAGATTGTTTCACAGCCTAGCCATATAGAGGGACTCCAAATCCAAGGAGCACATTTGGGCTTTCAAGAAACGTAAATTACATATCTAATTTTCTGACTACCCATCACACTTTTGAAGGCCCTGGAGTGCCAGGGCAATGGAAATACCCACAAAATGACCACATTTTGGAAAGCAAACACTCCAATGTATTTTCTACGAGGCATAATGAGTCTTCTGAACATGTCATTTTTTTGCCAAAATGTTTTTGGAAACTGTGGAAAGAAAATGAAAACTTGTTTTTTCTACACAATGTTGTCAATTTATGAGATATTTCTAACATATGGCATGGACATGCTAAGAAACACCCCAAAACACATTCAACTACTCCTCTTGAGTATGGCAATACCAGATGTGTGAGACTTTCACAGCCTAGCCACATAGAGGGGCCCAATATCCAAGGAGCACCTTCAGGCATTATAGGGGCATAAAGTACAGATCTAATTTCCTGACTACCTATCACATTTTTGGAGGCACTGTAGCACCAAGACAATGGAAACATCCACAAAATGACCACATTTTGGAAAGTGAAATACCCCGAAATATTTTCTACGAGGATTAATGAGTCTTTTCGACATGCCAATTTTTTTGCCACAAGTTTTTGGGAAATGTGATTTTTTTTTTTATTTTACACAATGTCAATTTCGAAGATATTTCTAACACACCGAACAGGCATACTTAGAATTATACCTCATAGCACATTCTGCTAATCCTCCCACCATGTGGTATGGGCCCTAATTCTTGGTGGTAGACATGACACCCCTCTACTAGTAACTGGCCTGGGACATTGACAGATGTCACCGGTCCACTGGGGACACTGACAGATGGTGATGGTCCACTGGGGATACAGACAAATGTTGACGTTGCAATTGGACACTATTTTGGATGTTGATGAGACACTGGTACAGATGTTGCTGTGCACTTAGACACTGTGAAAGAAAGTGCTTGGTTTACTGATGGCTCCACTGCATGTGATGTGTGTAGCTGCACCTCAAAATCAGCAGCTACACAGATCCATGACAGACTTCAGCGATCCCATTCTCCCTCTCCTCACTGAGCTCAGAGGGAGAGCCAATACTAAGGCACATGCCTCTGTTTACATTGTATGATGGCTGTGATTGGACACAGCCATCACATGATCAAGAGGGCCAATCAGAGAGCCATATCCCGATCTGTGATGTACTGTGTCTTTGGGTCACAGCAGTCACAGAGATCTCTCAATGTAGTCCCTAGGGGATGTGCGGGAGGCACGCTTCTGGGAGGACATCCATGAACACCCTCCCAGAACTGGAGAGCCACGCTGTAGCCATCTTTTGCCTTTAGCGCAGTAAGGAAGTGGTTAAAATGCATGTTGAAACATACAAAAATATATTTTCATTTTTATGACATTCTAGAATACAATATTAATTACTGTTCTGTTTGCATTTGAACAATGACAAGGTGTTTTGACTTACTGACACATACAATATTTAATTGCAGTTCAAAAACAGGTTAGAGAACTCTAATAACTGATGGTTTATTGTAGACTAATTCTACTTGACACATTAGCATCTTATATCTTGAATGTGCAATACATGGAGGAAAAAAGCTAAAGATGCTAGGTGTGCTGCTAGCTCTGTTACACATTGGAGTAGATTTACTAAAACTGGAGCACAAAGAATCCGATGAAGCTGTGCATAATAACCAATCAGCTTCCAGGTTTTATTGTCAAAGCTTAACTGAACAAGCTGAAGATAGAAGCTGATTGGTTACCATGCACAACTGTACCACATTCTGTGTGTTTAAGGTTTAGTAAATCTCCCCCACAGAGTATCTGAAAAGTGAAGAGGGAAGACTCGAGTACAATCTCATGTAGCTCCCTTCGTAAATGGGAGCAGAGCCTCAAGCATTACAGCTTGGCATAAAAACACGTTAAGTATTGATTAACCTCTTCACGCTGGCCAAACGCAAATGTGAGGCCTCCCGGCGTCTGGGCCTAGACGCCGAGTGGCCGCACATTTGCGTTCTATTAAAAAAAGAGCATATGTGATGATAGCGCGCGCCCTGCGCCCTCCCAGCACACGTGTCCGGTACTCACGGAAAGGCCCGATCTCCTCTTTCAATCGGGACCTTTCCCAATCATGTGACCACCGTGACCCTAAACCCCGCCACGCCTCCTGAAACCCTTAAAGGGCCGGGAGGCGCCAGCGAAGGGGTTAACAAAATAACTGAATGTTTGAAATTAAATGGCTGTAAGTACAATCACACTCCTACTAGCCAATGAGTCAGCCTGGATCATGCTGACAAAAGGACAGCAGATGAAAGAAGACTAGCATATTGTTGTTCCCTCACTGTCCAATCCGCACAATAGGGATGTGTGTGCTAGACTAACACATGCGGCTGCAGTATTGGTCAAGGACCTGCTTATGATACATGGAAGGGTGACTGCATCACTAGAACATCCAAACACAACTAGAAATCATTTGGCACTTAACCACTTACCCTCCTGAGGATTTACCCCCCTTCCTGACCAGGCTTTTTGTTTGCTATTCGGCGCTGCACTATTTCAACTGGTAATTGCGCGGTCATGCAATACTGTACATAAATTAAATTTATGTCCTTTTTTCACACAAAGAGAGCTTTCTTTAGGTGGTATTTGATCACCTGTGTGCTTTTTATTTTTCAAACTATGAACAAAAAAATACAGAAAATTTTGAAAAAACTATTTTTTCTGCTACATGTTTTTGGTAAAAGAAAATCCCAATAAGTGTATATTGATTGCTTTGTGTGAAAGTTATAGCGTCTACAAACTATGGTATAGATAATGGAATTTACACAGCTTTTACTTTCTTTTTGCCCATCACATTTATTGAGATGCTAAAATACCAGGACAGTACAAACACCCCCAAATGACCCTTTTTTGGAAAGTAGACACCCTACGACATCCACTGAGAGGCATATTGAGTCCATGGAAGATTTATTTTTTTTCCCCACAAGTTTTCTGAAAATGACAAACTTTTTTTTTTTTTTACACAAAGTTGTCAGTTAAATGATGTATTGCTCGGTGTGACCAGATGCTTTCCCAATTTACAAATGGCGTTGTTTATATCCTGCAAAACTGAAGTGATGAAATGCTTGTAGCTTCCAATTTCTTAGACTATAGAGATGATTGGCACCATTCTGGTCTCCAATCAGCTCTATGCTCAGCTGCCAGAAACACCGGCTGCATTCTCAGGTTTCCCCGATGGCACAGGACTGCCTGAGAAGGCTGTGGAAGGCAGCGGGGGAGGGGGGGCAACGTTTCCCTCTGCTTGTAAAAGTAATCCTGCAGCTTAATTAGCCACTAGGATTGCTTTTACATGAAAGCCGATCGTCAGCTGAAAAAAACGATACCAGGATGATGCCTGCAGCTGGTATAACCACTCAAAGTCCAGTGATGTACCAGTTTTGGGGGTTTTTTTATGCAGCCTGTGGGCTGAATGAAAAAAGGAGAAGAAATCTCTGCCAGAAAAAAAGTGTGTGGTATGCCCACCATTAGAATATAACGCCCTGCATCCACCCACTTCTAATGGTGGGCACATATGAAATGTGACAAAAAATATTATAGAATATATATGCCGAAGCATAGGGGCCATCTGGCCACCCCAGGCCCCCATGCTTCAGCTTTTCTTTTTATCTGCGGATGAAAAATCTCATCCAACAGCACTGCACACACCTACTCATGTATATTCTGAGAGCAAGACCCTGTTGGTGCTCCAGCTGAATGACATCCTCATTTCTCCAGCAGGCTTTTTCCCCCTTTCTAAGACGGGTATTTACAAGCCTTTGGGGGAAGCCCCGGCGACTAGGTCGCAAAGTGCCACATGCGCCAATTCCAAGATTGTACAAATGTCTAAATAGTACAATAAATAAAAATTGTCCACGTATAAGTGGTACCCTATATGGAAAAAGAATGACACCAAGTGCCAAACTATCTTGCCACTGCTCCCCATGTAGTATGGACATCTGGGGGGCTCCACGTGACTATCTTTTCCCTCATAAATCCGAAACTTAAATGTATAGCCTGTTGCGCCCTCACAGGTCTTCTACATCTTGACCCCATATCTGGCATGCTTGCTGGGTAAAAATTGTTTGAATTCAAAGCGACCAGAAAAATTAATCAGGGACTCATCAAGCAGATGTTTTGTTGAGGAGTATAGACATCTGCAAATTTTTGGTTTAGACATAATATAGACATCTGCAAATTTAGGACCTAAACAACTTTAAATTCGGAAACCGTAATGGGTTTCCATGCGAATGGTCTGGCAAGGTTTGAATTTGGGTTGGCGGTGATAAACTGTTGTGCATATAAATTGCTTTGATCCACAATCAATGCATACAAATCTTCTGTGAAAAACAGCTCCAAAAAATCAAGGGGAGTATTTAAATTTGCTGTTTCCACCTGATTTCTGGGTTGGACAGTGAATGGGGGAGGGGGGAGTACGGGTGTTGCAGAATTTGTGGGCTGCCAATCCGGATTTGCAAGCACATCCAGAAGGATACTAGGGGCTCTACGGGCCTGTGTGTGAATTCTTGGTGACTGTGGGACACTAGTTGTGTTCTCTACCGCACCAGCTTGTACTGCAGTTATTGGACTCGCCACGTCACCAAGTGATACTGCAGTGCTGGTATGTGAAAGACTAAGATGTACTGGGCTGCTGGTGCTTGCACGTTCATCAAAAGGTAGCGTGGCACTAGTACTGGCACTCTGCTGCATATGAGAGTCATCATGCGATTGTAACATCTCAGCAACCTGGGAACGGGGTCGGGTACGCCTGATCTTAGCAGGGACCTCTTCTCCATTGTCTGAGCCATCTGTCAGGGTGCTGCTGCTGTCTACAGGTACGTATTCTGAGGCTCATTGTGTCAGTGAGTCTTCCCCTTGGCTCTCATCTGACATGCTCAGAATCCTGTAGGCCTCTTCACTAGAGTACCTTTCCATTAAAGTTTTAGCCACTAAGTTTATAGGTACCTAGTGCGACACACGGAAAAAGAGCACCTGGCTGTTAGGGACTGCTTGAACAGCTACAAAAAAATTTGGCAAGTGCTAACAGAGATCAGGCCTGATTTTGTGAACACTGCGGTTTTGTGCGCAAAGTACGAAGTGACAGTGATCTACTAACACTGCACTTGCTGGTAGAGAAGGGGGGGAGCGTAGGGACTAAACGCAGGTGGTGGGGCTGATTCTGCTAATGCTGCATTTATGGGGACACTATACTAATGTGAACGCTGGTATAGTACTGATCTGATCAAAGATATCGATCCGCTCAGACACTATACTAGCAATGGAGGTTTATTGCGTATGTGAGTGTGTTCCTGGCAATTAAGGGGTTAAATGTGATCACTGGCGTACTGACAAGCAATCTGATGTTATCTGGGGGGAGCATGAATCATGTCTACAACCTCCTTCCCCCTCCATCCTATGCTCCCTCACCCACATCTTTAATCTCTACCACTCCTCCGGCACTTTCCCCTCCCCTCTGAAGCATGCACACATCACCGCCATACTTAAAAAGCCCTCCCTGGACCCCAATGACCCGAACAACCTCAGACCCACCTTCCTGCTCCCATTCACAGCCAAACTCCTCGAGCGCCTAGTCTACACCCGCCTAAGCTCTCACCTCAACGACAACAACCTCCTCGATCCCCTACAGTCCGGCTTCCGTCCCCTACACTCCACCGAAACTGCCTTACTCAAACTCTCCAACGACCTAACCGCCAAAGCTAATGGCCACTATTCAGTGCTCCTACTCCTTGACCTCTCCGCGGCCTTCGACACAGTTGACCACCCCCTCCTCCTCAAAAAACTACACTCCCTCGGCCTCGGAGATTCTGCTCTCTCCTGGCTCTCATCCTACCTGTCACAACGCTCTTTCAGCATTACCTATAATGCTACCACCTCCCCCTCACTCCCCCTCTCTGTTGGGGTCCCTCAAGGCTCCGTCCTCGGGCCCCTTCTCTTCTCCATCTACACCTCCTCCCTTGGCCAACTCATACACTCTCACGGCTTCAACTACCGCCTATATGCCGACGACACACAAATCTCTCTCTCAACCCCCCACCTCACCCCTCAGTCTCCACCCGAATCACACCCATACTGAGCGACAGACTGGATGTCGCTCCACTTCCTTAAACTGAACCTCTCCAAAACCAAGTTTCTTGTCTTCCCCCCCAGCCCGGACCCCACCCCCCATTGACTTCTCCATCATGTCCAACAACGCCACCATCAAATCCGCCCCGCAGGCCAGAGTACTTGGTGTCATTCTGGACTCCAACCTATCCTTCCAGCCCCAAGTCCAATCTTTAACAAACTCATGCAGACTCCACCTCCGCAACATCGCCAAACTACGCACGTTCCTAACCCCAGAAACCACTAAACAGCTCATCCACTCCCTCATCATATCACGACTCGATTACTGCAACTCCCTCCTCACTGGCCTGCCTCGCCGCTGGCTATCCCCGCTTCAGTCGATCCTGAATACGGCTGCCAGACTCATTCTCCTTTCCAACCTCTCCATTTACGCCACCCCCCTCTGCCAATCCCTCCACTGGCTTCCGATTGCGCAATGGATCAAATTCAAAATCCTAACACTGACGTACAAAGCCGTCCACCATACTGCCCCGAACTACATCACCGACCTAATATCCAAGTACCACCCAGCACGCACACTCCGCTCCTCACAAGACCTCCTTCTCTCTAGTTCTCTGGTCTCCTCCTCCCATGCCCACCTCCAGGACTTCTCCAGGGTGTCACAATTCCACTGGAACTCCTTGCCCCAACCCATCAGATTATCACCTACTCTCCTCTCCTTTGAAAACCCACCTCTTCAGGGAAGCCTACCCCACCCCCTGCTAACTTGCCGACCTCCTCCACTCTTCCTACCACTCCATCCCCCACAGCTTTCTCCTCCTGTGCCACCATCCTCTCCCTCCTAGATTGTAAGCTCAAAAGAGCAGGGCCCTCGATCCCCTCATGTTTTGCATTGTATTGTTATTGTTCTGTCCCCCCATTGTAATGTACAGCGCTGAGCGAACTATTGGCGCTTTGTAAATACTGTATAATGATAATGTATATATATACACACACGTGATTTTGCGCACCCGTGCTGCCCTGTAGCAGTATTTCTACTATAGGGTGGGGCAGAAGCAGTTAAACATGTCCAGTAAAAAATTAAAAAAAATCTAAAATTTGTCATAAATTCAGGGCAAAATGTATTCTTTGACATCTTTGCTAACAAAAAAAAAAAAAGTCTGAATACATGTAAATTAATTGGTTTGCGTGAAAATCATAGCATTTACAAATGGCGGCACAGATATTGGAATTTGTTTTTACTAATAAGCGGGACAGCGGCGGACATTCTGACACCGGGGGGAAATGGCTTGGTGTCACTGACATCCCCAGTGATACCAATAGTGATCAGTGCGGGGGAAAAAAAAAACAAAAAAAGCACTGACACTATACTAATGGCACTGGGCAGAAAGTGGTTAACATGAAGGGTGATCAAAGGGTTAACTGAGTGCTGGGAGTGTTTTACTAGGGGGCAGAGGGACGGTGTGCTTCACTGGAAGCACACTGCTCTGGATGGCCGTGTACACTAACGCACACAGTTAACCCTTTGATCACCCCTCATGTTAACCCCTTCCTGCCCAGTGCCCTTAGTACAGTGTCCCTCATGTCAATCTACTTGTCCAGATTAAAAAAAAAAAATTAACCAAAAACCGTATTTAAATCAGAGGTGCTTTTAAAAAAATAAAATGGGCTTTATGGCGACTTAAACATTTTGATATTTTTAACGTTGCACTATTTATCTCCTCCTCCCCTTCCCTCTCCAGCACCGAACCTGGGGACTAGCAGGGAGGGGAGAGACCTTGCAGTGTAATGAGCACCAACTGGGTGCTTGTCAGGAAAGGGGAGTGTCCAGCTTACCCTTTATCCCTTTCGCTGACAGCCATTTTTGCGTTTCTCGCACACGTTTAAAAAATCCTTTTAGGCCTGAAGATTACACAAAACCCCCAAACATGATAAATTTTCTGAAAGCAGAGACCCTACAGAATAAAATAGCAGTAGATTCATTTTTTTATGTCACATGATATCACAAACTGTTAATTTTAGGGCACGAAAAGCAATAAATTACTAATTTTTTTTGTAAAATATAAAAGACGAGGTTGCACTGAGTAAATAGATATCCAACTTGTCACACCTTAAATTTGTGCGCGTTCGTGAAATGGCGACAAACTTCAGTACCCTATATTTTCTATAGGTGATGCTTTTAAAGCCCCTTATAGCTCATCAGTTTAGTGTTTTGGAGGAAGTCTGGTGCTAAAATGACTGTTCTTACTCTGGTGTGTGCGGTGATATGTAACATGTATCGCAATCGACGTGTTCATGAGCAAGCGCCCCAGCATGTGCTTTCACATTTTTACATGCGTATATGTGCGGGTGGGGGGGCCTCAAAACTTTTTTTCGGGGGGGGGGTGTATATGTTTGGGTGTAACTTTTTTTTTACAACTAAACATTTTTTATTTACTTTACTTTTTTTTTCCATCTCAGAAGGAACAGAGTTTTCTATATGATGATTTTTGGTAACAGGTTCTCTTTATTGGGATAGCCAGGGTCTTAAAGACCCCGCATGTCTCCCCTGTACTCCACTGGATGTAATGCAGTGCACATCACACTGCATTACATTCTTTCTCGACCAGGAAATCTGTCAACTGCACCTGGAATTGACATCACTTGCGGGTCAGGACAAGAAGGGGAGTGGACATGTCGGCTCTCCCCCCTCCCCGGTCCCGGATCTGCAGATGGGCAAGTGTAGCCCAGGAGACATAGGGGGCAGAGGCTGGCACTGTAGTGGATTGTGTGGAAGCAATCAGGTGGCAGCGCAGCCCTCCGAATGCTTCCACCTGACAGGTGAGCCTGCTAAAAGGAAAAATAAATAAACCATCCAGGGCGTCGGGCGGTACAAATTGAACATCCTTGCACACACATACTATACATACACAGTGTACATTCACATCAATCCCTAACCCTCAAGGGGCGTACAATCTAAGGTAGGGAACTTACATTCATACATACACATACAAGGGCCAATTTAAACAGGATCCAATTCACCTATCAGCATGTCTTTGGATTGTAGGAGGAAACCAGAGTACCCAGAGGAAACCTACACAGGCACAGGGAGAACATGCAAACGCCAGGCAGGTGGTGCTGTGGCTTGAATTCAAACTGATGACCCTAGTACTGCCAGGTGGAAGTGCTAACCATTTAGCCACTGTGTATCTATTTATATTTGAAGATGCCTGAGATGTTGCAAGGGAAAGGAGGGGGGGCTCGAACCCTGAGTTGCGCTATAAATTGTATTTTTTAAATTTATAATTGGAATAAAGCATACTTGTCATGAAAATGACAATATAAAGGTAAGTACATGGAGTACCCAGAGGAAACCCACACAGGCACAGGGAGAACATGCAAACTCCAGGCAGGAGGTGCCAACAACCATAGTACTGTCAGGTGGAAGGGCTAACCACTTAGCCACTGTGCTGCCCCCCGCATGTGCCACAACGAATTAAAAACAGATTTAGGTCCACTGAACGATTTGCTGATCGAAATCCAGTCATTACACGACGGCAATCTCGTTTGACCATGTGTTAGTTATTCAAAAACAGATTTGAACGATTTTTTTGACTAGTGTATGGTTAGCATTACACCTTCGTCCTTTACCCCTGAACAAGCATTTAACCCTTGCAGTGCGGTGAGGCTCCACCGCCAGGATAGTGGACCTTGTGCATGCACTTCCTGTGGTGACAACGCTCTGACAACTGTGCTTGTACGTTGTCACCCTGCTGGAGATCACAAGCAGCCATGTCAATCGCCCGGCATGGTCCGCTGTGATCGTCGTCCGGAAACACGCCCTGAACGATCGCTGGAGGGCATGAATGGAGACGGGAAGTGGCTGCTAAGAGGAAGCAGGAGATGAGCAATAAAGGATGAAAAGCATAGACAGAAGTGTGCCTCCTGAATCAGCCACATCCTAGCGCACAGGGGGAAAAAAATGCTGGAGCAATCGACGTATGAGAGAGAGGCTGCAGAGCAGTGCAATCAATAGCTCCTGACTCAGGGATCAGAAGCCCCCCATGTTGGGAGGGGTGACCCCAGAGGTGAACCAGCTGAGGAGAGATGCTGCAGCCATGGTACAATGGTGACCCGGGGTGTAGATTACGAGCTCCTCCGAGCTAATCATGGCTGCAGGTACACGGACACACTGCACATCTGGACACATCTGCCCCCCCTCCTCCCGGCTCACCCGCTCCTCTTGGGCCGTTAGCTGTTTCTCCGCCATGTCTCTTCGCGGCTCCGGTTCTCCGGTACATCCGGGCTCGGTCCAGACGCGGCGCTCACACAGGATGTGACTGTGCGTCTCTCCGGCCCTGCAAAGCAACACAACCGAGCGGCCGCACCGACGTCACAGCGACCGCCGCGCGTCCCGGCCTCTCCTCCTCCCTTTGGAGCAGGAGAGAGGCGAGGCCGTGACGAAGGAAGGGATAGAGCTGCCCCATGGAGCAAGGGAGGGGCCGGCGCGGCCATCTTTGATGCGGGAACAGGGCTGACTGACCACAGCTGGGGGTGTCGGTGTACTTCGTGGTCGTTCTTCCCTTTCTTTTGATATTTACCGTTATGGCGGTTCAATGGGGCATTGGAGGCACTTTACTGACAGTGTGTATGTGGTCAGAAGTCTTGCAGCAGGTTCATGAGAACCCCTGTGAGGGGAATTTACCAAGACTGGAGCAGTTGTGCGAGGTAACCAATCAGCTTCTAGTGTTTAAGTTTTGACAATGAAAGCTACAGGGTGATTGGTTGCTATGCACAACTCCTTCAGCTTCTGCCTATTAGGGCTCATTCACAGTAAAGGACAGTTAAAGCACCCTGCAACTTCGTGCAATGCATACAGTTGTGGCTGGCTAGTGAATGGTTAAGGCACTGGGAAGCAGTGTTTATTTCATTGACAAAAATATTTTCCTCAGTGGCGTGTTTTCAGTGGTGAAAACTAAACAAAAATCAATTCAAAATTTCGTAACGAACGAAAATGGAACTAACGCGTAAGGGAGGGATGTTTCTTGTAACAAAATTTGGTTTTATTTATAAAGACGTTATATAACGGCTAAATCTGTGTCTGTGTAGTTTGTTCAAACCTTAATACCATAACTAACATGTTACTAGATTCACTCCAGGAGTCTATAATGAGTTTGGAAATTCTAGAGAAATGCTTAACCTCCCTAGCGGTCTGATTATGTCAGTATTTCTGTGCTCAAAGCGGTACATTTTTTTTGCATGGAAATATGTAATTTTTTATTGTAGGCCTGTAATTTTTAGGAATAACTCACTGAAATCTGTCCGAACAAGAGTCTAGTAAACATCCCAGGTATGTTAAAATTTGAAACACGAAATCATAAATTAGAATTTAATAAAAAAATCATAAAATATAATACATTTAATTAATATAATCAAACCGAAAACACTGAAATTTGAAATATAGCGCCAAGTTCGCACATCACTGAGCAAAGGTCGCAAAATCATTTTCAGTGTTTGATGATGAATTTCCCCATAAATCATTATCACTCAGCACAGTGGCTAAATAATTAGCACTTCTGCCTGGCAGTACTAGGGTTGTTGGTTCAAATCCCAGCCACAGCACCTGCTGCCTGGAGTTTGCATGTTCTCTCTGTGCCTGCATGGGTTTCCTCTGGGTACTCCAGTTTCCTTCCACACTCCAAATACATGCTGGTAGGTTAATTGGCTCCTAAGTTGGTCCGAGTATGTGAGTTAGGGACTTTAGATTGTATGCCCCTTGAGGTTTAGGGACTAATGTGAATGTACAATATAAATGTAAAGCGCTGCGTAAATTCACAGCGCTATATAAGTACCTGAAAGAAATAAATCACTCAATTCTGCAAGTGATTCTAATTTACTATTGCTGTTCTCTAGCTGGTCTGAAACCGCTTTTGACCTAAAGGGACGCTTTTTAGACGCCATGGACATTTCTCAGTTTCCAGGCAGAAAGAACAGTACAAATGCAGGCAGGGCACAGGACAAAGCACTAAGAACAAAATGTACGTGAAATGATTTGATACAGTAATGTTATACTATGAGATTTTATTGTATTGAGTGAATGTCACTTAAAATTTTTTAATTTCCCACCGGTTCCGTCCCCCGTACGTCCTGACGCTCACAGGGATCGGAAGACGGATGCTAGCATCAGCCAGAGGAGATGACCAGGGATGCTGCAGGGGGGACATCGCGGGAGTGCAGGACAAGGTAAGTGCTGGAAAGAATCCCTGAGCAACGCTGCAGGGTATTCCCGAGTATAGCTCGGGGTTACCGCTTTTGGTACTGAAACTTAACCCCGAGCTACACTCAGGAATACCTCCAGGGAGGTTAAATAATGCAATACAAATGAACTAAACCCATTATATTTTAGTTGATTAAATTGTACTGAAGATTTTAGTTGATTAAAATATGACTAAAACTAAAACAATTCAGATGACTAAAATACAACTAAAACTAAAATGACATTTTAGTCAAAAGACTATGACTAAAACTGAACAGAAATTTGATGTCAAAATTAACATTGCTAGTAAGGAGGTAATACAATGCCTTCTCACTGTCTGTCAAATGCTTTCTAAACATGGATCGCTTTATAGAGACCAAAGCCTGTGTGAACGAGTCTTTAACCGCTTCCCGGCCGCCCTATAGCAGAAGTACTGTTACAGGGCGGCACGGGTGTGCAAAAGTACGTATATATACACGTGAGTTTGCATTTCCGGGTAGGGGGCGCGCGCCCTACCCACGTCACCATTCGCGGTTGTCAATTACTGGGTCCTGGCTGGTGATTACTTGCCAGTGCCCGGTGATTGCTGAGCATCTCCAATGGGGGGGTGAGAACTGTTTGTAAACAATACAGTTCTCTCCCCTGTCAGCTCCTGCACACTGCTTTGCATGGCTGTGCACAGCAAAGCAGTGTGCTTACAGTGAAGCACACAGACACAGCCCCTAGTAAAACAGCATACAGCACACTGTTAACCCTTTGATCGCCCCTCATGTTAATGTGGCACTGAGCTCAGCATACTTACCTTCACTTCAGCGGTCTGATGCCTGCAAGGTCCCTCGACAACCCCAGCATCTCCGTGGATTGTTACTAGTGCCAGTCTTCAACCATTTTGATTGGCCAGCATGGAATGATATAGGGGCAGGCACTGTGCCAGAATGTATACTCAGCTGCACAAGCTCAGCTCAGTGTACACTCTACAGAGAACAGTGAGTAGGCGGATAGGTTTATTTTATTGCAGAAGACATAGCATACAGTATCTTTTCTGCAAAAACCAACCTGCCTGCTAACAGTTTTTCAATATTAGACTTTAGTTCCACTTCAAGCTTCATTCACACCTACATGTCACAATAACGTGTTTATTCACACTTTTTTTTGGCACATTTTACTTGCAACAGCACAGGCCAGCCCATTCGCTTGAATGTGCTAAAAGAAGCTCCTGCACCTTTTTCGGGCAGCAAGCTTAACATGGTTTTTTTAATTTGAATTTTATAATGACAAACTGCACTTTCTGCCCTGGGTTACACTGTGGAACCAAATTTGATTCGCACAGTAATTGCACTACTTTCCTGTGAAAATCACATGTGATTCTGTGTGGTGCAGTTTGAACTCGTTCATTTTCTATGACTCAAATTAAACTGCATCTGCACAAAAAAGGTGAAGGAATCTTTTTTTTGCTGCATGGAATCATAACCATGCAATCCGATTCAGGCAAACACACTGTATTTTGCGACCTGCTTTTGGAGTGTCGTTAACTTTGACATCCACAGCAGATTGCATGAACACAGTGCAATTGCTATGCGCTGTGGGAAACTCACAGGAATCGCTGCATTTCCCACACTGTGTCAGTGTGAACCTGGGCACCAAGCCACATTTGGGGTGCCATTAACAATTTCAGGAATGTACAGGTATGATTGGAGCCTTAGGGTTGGTTCACACCAGATGCAGTCCAGTGTGGTTTTATTCAGCATCAAAAATACATGGAGAGTGTTTAACATGGATCCCAATGGCCTTAGTTAACACAAATGCAGTATATTCTAAGGCAGTCATCAAAAGTAGAACATGTTGCATTTTTTTCTATATGAAGCATATCTGGAATAATGCAAAACGCATTAAAAATGCACTGGAAAGCACATGTACTCAAATGACTGGGAAAAAAAGAGAAGACACAAAAACGCACTGGAATGCATCAAAAATGTGCATGCTGAAACGCATCTGGAATGCAGAAATTGTGGTATGAAGCAGTCCTTAAAGCTTAGCTGAACCCATTGCTTTAAAATGGTTGTAAACCCTTACATATTACCCAGTGAAGTGACTGGTCTCAGGTGATACACAGAGGTGAAACAAATCCTCCTACATACGTTGTACCTGTTCATCTGCAGTCTTCTCTACAGCTGTTCAAAGTGTTGGATTCATAAAGTTGTTTGAGCTTTCAAAAAGCAGAGGGCGGGAGGTGAAGTTACACTGAAGAGCACTGAGCGCTGAATGGAGGAAAGGAACACGCCCTACTTCATACAGCATACAGGAACAGAGCTGAGACTGTCAATCACAGGCTGTGTGCGGGAGGTCCCTCCCGTCACCAGTTTTCTTTTGGTGTCAAGAAATCTCAGAAGTGTTTCGTGCTGATAGAAGAGGAACAAGGCAGCAGAGAGAAATGGCTCTTCGTGCTCTGGATTGAAACAAGTACACACTATACAGGGATATGCTTTATTTATATTTTGTGTCTAAAGTTTCCAACCACTTTAACTGTTTTCTAAAACCGTTAGGCCTCGTTCACACCATACGAGCAGAAAAAATTATGGAAACATGCAGATTTCACTTCCAGAGACATCAGTTTACATCAGTTTTCATGCGCACCACAATTAGTTTTACACACATTGCAGATTCCTGCGCAGAAAAAATCCACATGTGATACTAGTGTTGTGAACAGGGCACATAAAGCACAATTGATTTTGTTGTGCCCTTGCAGAATGCGTGCAGAAAAATGTTGTCTCTGCACATGGTGTGAACCAGGGGCGGACTGACAACTCATGGGGCCTCCGGGCAATAGGGGATCATGAGGCCCCTGTGTCCTTGCCCAAACTCAAAAAAGCCTATGAAAAAGGTACCAGGGGCATCTCATGGGGCCCCCTACTGACCCCAGGCCCTCTGGCACTGCCCAAGTTTCCAAGTGGTCAGTCTGCCCCTGGTGTGAATAAGCCCTTACATTCAAGGCACGTGATGAATGCTAACTGTCACATTTGGTTTTGCTCTCAACTGAACTGTCAACTGAACTGTCAAACCATCAAATGGTTGGCATCATAACTGAGCACACTTGCAGCATCATGGCAACTGCAGATCAAACAGATGCTGAGATGGCAGATTCCTTGGCTGTGAAGGATTTAGTTCCATTTTAAGCTGCATTCAAGCCTGAGCAGTGCAATATTTTAGGTATTTATACATTTGTTTTTTGCAAGCATATCCAAATGTGTTACATGTGTATTCGCACTTCCATAATTTATGTCTTAGCCAATGGAAAGCACTAGGTGGAGGAGACCAGTACTTACAGACCTAAAAAATGCCTGAAACATCTTCTACTTCAGTAGAAATCATCATCTGATGCCCTAGCCCAGACGCCATAATCTCCTGTTGCAGCAGGGGTTAAAAGAACTGAGGAGCTGTCACAGGCTCTCATCCTCCATTTATAGATTGTGTTCCTCTGGAACTGAGATTTAAAGCCAAACTAAACCCATCTATTTAAAGTCATACTCACCTCCTCCCTAATGGTCCAAGGTCCACGAGGGGTCCCTTGCCCATGCTGTATCTTCTCTCTAGCTCCCTCTGGGTGCTAGTCTTTGGGCATCTTCATTGGCTGGCACGGGATGCCATAACATCTGCACTTGCACAGCACACGGGTACCATGTAAACTGAGCTGTGCATATGCAGCTGAGTTAACACACCACAGAAGTCTATGAGCAAGCTGGTATATGTATTTTACTTCAGAAAAGACATTGCATGTCTCTTTCGTGATAAATAGCCTGCCTGCTCATATGTTTTTGTAGGATACCTTTAGATCCACTTTAACTGTTTCCCCAAAGCAGTTACATCCCAAGCATGCTGTGAATGTTAACTGTCTGTGCTCTCAACGGAACAGTCAAACCATCAAATGGCTGGTGTCCTAACTTATAACATTTGCAGCGCCATCACAACCACAGATCAAACAGAGGCTAAGATGGCATCTTCCTTGGCTGTGAAGAATAGAAGGATTTAGTTCCATTTTAATATGCTTCCTATACTCATCCAATGTGTCCAAATAGCGTCCCTGCCTGTAATGCTTCGCAGGAGAGGTACTTATTTCAGCAGTTGCAGCAGATTAATCAGGGCCATGTCATCAATTGACCCAGCATTCATGGAACCACAGAGAGGGGACAGCACCAAGGCCTGAGTGTCCATACCTGACTGTGCAGCTTAGTAATGGTGAACCTGATAAAATCAGATGCTCATCATTTCTGAGCTTCATGCCCAGTCTCTGCGCCTGTCACACAGGCAGACACAGCAACGGAGAATCTTCAGTGACACAGAACCCCTAAAACATATGGGAATCATTCATCATCATCACAGACTTTCTGCTGTCCCATTAGTGCTCATTAGAGATCTACTTGACTATGTTTTCCCTTGGGATCCATGCCAATCCTGGTTATTTTATCTTGCGGCGTTCAGGTTTAATTTTGTATAAGAGATAAAAAATAAATGTATCAAGACCAGTGTTAAGTTGCCCATACACAGCTGTGATGCAGCAGGGCTCAGCCAAAACTCAGACCGTGGGTGACTGTGTCAGCATTACTCAACTCTTCAAACTGTGAATGAAAAATCCATTCATCTTTACTCGCTGTTGGGGTATTCAGATAGTTGGACTTTGCCGCTCCTTCCCTGCAAAGCTGATTTAAAAACCCAGCCCCTGGGTAGCCATTATGCACTGGTTGGGGATCAGGCCATGACCTGCTGCTAGGGAGCACTACATACTACTAATGATGTAATTGCCAGTAAGAATTTAAAGTATGAACTCAGCTTTTCTTTCATTTTAAAAAGTTTGTTCAGGCCAAGCTGGCCCATTCAAATTATTTCTACGGCCTGATGACATTGTCGCTGGATGTGCTGTAATATACTCTTATAGCATTAGGTATGTAGCCCTCTTGTGCCTCTTTTGAAGGGGGGGGGGGGGGGTTTGACAAAATAAATCTCCCCAAACATGTTTTACAGGCTCCTGCAGACAAAAATAATAAATGCACATTTTTTTTACCAGCATGGGAATAGTACAAGCGTTATATAAGAAAAGATTAATAATAGTACATATAGCCATGTACAAACAGGTAGTATTAGCAAAGGGCCCAAAAGGAGTCCTGATGGAATTGTGCACATATTCAAGGATATATATATAGTTATTAATTGAGATACCTCCAGATGGATGTTGCAGCAAGGTCCAGGTGCAGGGACCCCTGAGGATGAGCACAAGACAGCATCTGACTATGTGTAAAAGACCTAGAGAAAAGATCACCAGCAATGGGGAGATCTTCAATGTTGTCCAACCAGCCTGGAACACAGCTTCTCATACACAGAAACTGTAGTGTGGTGCTGAAACTCAAAGTCAAAGTAGTTTCTAATCTGACATGAAACCATACCTCTAATTACCAAAAGTGGCCATTGGATGTCTACCCTGGCTATAGGCTATGCTGGTTATTGATCACGGAGCTAAAACTAGCTATAGAATCACAGACCAGAGGAGACAGGGTTAACTAAAATAACAGGAACTGCATGTAAACTCTATTGCAATAAACATATTCACCTACTAATATACTGGAAGGTGACCACTACATGTGTAGCCAGGTGCTTGGCTAGAGACAGAGAGTGATTTGCAAGGGCTCAAGAAACTTGATTGTTGGCAGCAGTGAATCATGGAAGATAACGTTCAGGAAAGAAACTTTGCTATGGTAGTCTATGGCCCATTGGACTAGAATTCCCAATGCATGCCAGGTATAGGGGAGAGAGTTTTATTTTCTTAGGCTGAATACCAAGGAACTCTTTTTTTTGCTGCTAGGAGACTGAGGTGTGCACATAGCTGCTCCTGTGTGCAATTCAACCTGCCACAAGCCTGTGGCCATGTGCTGAGGACCAGAGTCGCTCCAGCCAGATCCAGAAGTGAGCTGTCCTCTGTTGCTGTATTGCTAGGACTGGTGGGAGGACCATGCTGCTATTAACCTGTTGCTGCTAGAAGACACTGAGCACATAGAGACTGGCATTATTTACTGCATGCAGAGTTTACTGAAACTATACTCATGTGCACCACTGTAAAAATTGGGCCCCAACACCAGTCGGCTGAAGAACTAAGGCTAAAAACTGCTCACTCTGATATCTGTTTCACAAGAACTTTGCCTATTGTCCATAGTAAAAGGTACCTTTTAAGGGAGTTTTATATAGCATCTCTGAAAGTCATATATAGTGATGTGTCATGTATCCTGATGTGTCAGTGGAGCTGAAGTTGTTCTCAGAATCGAGACAGTTTTATATAGCATCTCTGAAAGTCATATATAGTGCACTCTAAAGTGGATATAGCCTACTGTTTACAGAATAGTTATCTCTGTATTATTCATTGCTTTTACTGTTTTCTAATGCCAATACTTATTGCTGATTTTGTGGATTACAGGTATACTTTAATTTAGTTGCATAGAAGTCTATTCTCTGCTGCTATAGCCTTGTGAACATATTGGGGTTGATTTACTAACCTACAACCTGTGACAATATATTGGGTTCATTTACTAATAACCAGTCTGATGTTTGCTTTTTGATACTGAACCTAAGTTGTGCGCAGCGTATCTATATTTGTGCTCTCAGTAGCAGTGCAGTATCCATTTGCTTATCCTGATGTGTCAGTGGAGCTGAAGTTGTTCTCAGAATCGAGACAGAAGAATTGAGAACCCAATTTATCAAGCATCTCCTGCAGAGGTACTGCTACACATACTTATAGCAGCTCAGACCTAGCTATCTGGAATTGTACATGTGAAATGATAACAATAGGACAGCGGCTTATCTGTAATTAGGGTTTAGATCAAGAAATAATGGGCAGCTGCATTTAAACTATTAGACTATATAAATACTTGCATAATAGTCTCTACTTCTGGTTTGGGTTAAAATACAACAGCATCAATAGCAGGCACTGTGTGTATAAAGCTATATGGCTCAGTTCTCTGCCTTTCTCTCCAGTTCCTCCTTCTGGGGTTTTTCTTCCAGACATGCAGATATGGGAAATTATGTGCTTAAAGAACTCTGCACATTATACAGCACATCCACATACAGACAGCACATCCCTACAGGTGCATACAGTAAGCTGCATCTGGCAGCAGTACAGATGACATCCCATTGAGTCCCTTCCCATTGAGTGCTTCTCTGCCATTCAGGAGAAGCCTTGTGTTTTTATCTACCCCCATATCTACCTTGGCTAATCAGAGGAAGCCTTATCATTGTCACAGACCTAAACATCAAAGGGACCTTGTTTAACTTTATTGAAATATCACAAAATGACATTTTGATCAACTTTATGCACTGCAGCAACAAAGCAACAATTATTTTATATGTGCCCCTGCATTAAGCCTGTTCTGATCAATGCAACTCAACACACTTGGTGTGAATGAATTCTAATATGAGGACCTACATAAACTATCCAATCGATTTGTAGCCAATCAAGCAGGCACTTGAATGATACATTTATTAGTAGATCTAAATCGGATTGAAAATTCAGATTGTAACGTGTATGGTAAACTTTAAATCTGCCTATTGAAGGTATTCTTCTGTATTAAATATCAGAAGAAGCTAGTATTACATATATTTTCACATATATTTCCATTGTTTTAGCTGAATATGAAGACATATTTAATAATGATGTAGCACTACCCCCTTAGGAGTCGCTAGAAGATTTGGGTCCCCCTATAGTCCTGCACAGCCAGGCATCACGCATCTTCACACAGGCTTGCATCTAGAGTCAGAGATTAGTCCTTGAGCTTTGGTTTTGTTATTTTATTTAGGGGATTTGAACTGCTATAAGGTTAGGGGTGTACAGGATGCCCAAGGAAATTGATAAACCGAGGACAACTTCCTGGAACTATTTACAAGCCTTCTCTGCAGCACAGTCTTTGCTGGAGAGCTAGCTAGCGTCTCCTTAATGTACCATCCCAGACCCTAGATGAACTCCTCTTCTTTACCCAGCAATCTGGAGGTATCCCTGAAGAGAGGATCTGGTATCTGTTACTTTAAAAGTGGACAGTCCCAAATAGGCAGCAAATCTGCTCATTCCACTATCCTCCCAGGGGGTGCAGGAGTACAGGAGATTTTCTCCTGTGCTGCTGATGGGTTGGTGGATACTTCCAGGCCTTTCCAGCTGGGCTGCTCCTTCCCTGCCATACAGGTGATCCTCGCTCTGGGGGCCAGTGAGACTTTGAGCTTCTCCCTTTCCAGCTCCAGGCTTGCAGGTAGGCCCCATCCCATACAGCCTCTTCGCAGCCTCCTGCCTTCAGCCTCACATCTTCCTCCCTGTCTTCCACCCCAACCGTCCTGCAACTGAGCATGCTCCAACAATTTTAAGGGTGACCTGGCCCCTTTCCAACCTGCTGTTGGGGATTGGCCAGGATCCTTCAAGAGTGCAAACCAGCCACTCCTCATATCCATCCACTGCTTCTAGGGCCTTCCTCCGAAGCCCTAGAGCAGGGGGAAATTCCAGACGGGCCGGCCTGCAGAATATCTCAGCTCCTGACCACAATTTGACCTTCTTGCTATTATACCCAGGCTGCTACTCAGCCTTCCTTACTGACAATCAAGACTCTAGCTCCCCCTAGCTAAATTTGGAGGGTGCTACAATGAGAAGTGACCAGCCCAGAAAACTTTAATTTGATGTTTGAACAGGTTTGGGGTTTCTAGCATGTCTTTTTTGGCCAGACCCTGGTAAATTTGAACCCTTATTACATAATTGTTTGATTCTGTGGAACTCTATTACATAATTTTAGGATTCTGTAAAACCTCATTACATAATTCGCTGTAACTATACTTTGTTCTGCTCAAATCTCAATGATAAAAAATATTATCATTAATATGTGATTCCAATACTGACTCCTACCAACAATTATCATATTGTTTTCTCAGTGTCAATTTCACCTAACAGTGCCACTTATTTTGCCATGTGGCACTGTTAGATGAAATTAACACAGCAAATGTCTTATACATGCAATTACTTTTATAAAAAAAAAAGCTCTGTAGTACACATTGGGTTTATGTGACATGGCTTTGTTAATAAACAGAACGATGCCACACTCCATTGCTGTGTGAAAAGCTATGCCAGATATCACCAATTTACGGCTAAATTATACCGTGTCAGTGACATACTGTAACTTTGCCAAGCACGCCATAAATCATCAAGTCATTTCTGGTATGGTAATCAGTAGTTGTTTCCATAACTAAAGCCATGTGATCACATTACCTTGTTTTTTTTTATCAACAAAGGCAAGGAGCTTTCTTAACACGCAAGACAGGAACCATTTAATCCCCATACAATCCTAAAAACTACCCAAACGCCAACCTCATTTTGCTTTAGCTATGCTTTTTGCTTTAACTATTGACTTCAATGTATTGTGTCAATTGGCAAAGCAAAGATTCATCCCTATTTATTAGCTTGTTAAGTTTCACGTACCATATGAAGGGTTTTTCTCTTAGGTGTCATAGTAATATTTAGAAAATTCTACAGAATAACTTTTCCCAAATTTCTGTTGAAATACTCTGAACATTTGAGTATTTTATATGAGTAAAAAAAGATTTATTTGATGCATGTGTTTCATTCATCTTTCAAAAATAAAAATATTGAAAATACAGTGGGGCAAAAAAGTATTTAGTCAGCCACCAATTGTGCAAGTTCTCCCACTTAAAAAGATGAGAGAGGCCTGTAATTGGCATCATAGGTAGACCTCAACTATGAGAGACAAAATGAGAAAAAAAAATCCAGACAATCACATTGGCTGATTTGGAAAGAATTTATTTGCAAATTATGGTGGAAAATAAGTATTTGGTCAATATCAAAAGTTCATCTCAATACTTTGTTATATATCCTTTGTTGGCAATGACAGAGGTCAGATGTTTCCTGTATGTCCTCACAAGGTTGGCACACACTGTTGCTGGTATGTTGGCCCATTCCTCCATGCAGATCTCCTCTAGAGCAGTGATGTTTTGGGGCTGTCACTGGGCAACATGGACTTTCAACTCCCTCCAAAGGTTTTCTATGGGGTTGAGATCTGGAGACTGGCTAGGCCACTCCAGGACCTTGAAATGCTTCTTACGAAGCCACTCCTTTGTTGGTATGTTTGGGATCATTGTCATGTTGGAATACCCAGCCACGTTTCATCTTCAATGCCCTTGCTGATGGAAGGAGGTTTGCACTCAAAATCTCACGATACATTGCCCCATTCATTCTTTCCTGTACATGGATCAGTCGTCCTGGTCCCTTTGCACGAAACAGCCCCAAAGCACGATGTTGCCACCCCCATGCTTCACAGTAGGTATGGTGTTCTTTGGATGCAACTCAGCATTCTCTCTCCTCCAAACACGACGAGTTGTGTTTCTACCAAACAGTTCTATTATGGTTTCATCTGACCATATGACATTCTCCCAATCCTCTTCTGGATCATCCAAATGCTCTCTAGCAAACTTCAGATGGGCCCGGACGTGTACTGGCTTAAGCAGGGGGACATGTCTGGTACTGCAGGATCTGAGTCCCTGGTGGCGTAGTGTGTTACTGATGGTAGCCTTTGTTACGTTGGTCCCAGCTCTCTTCAGGTCATTCACTAGGTCCCCCCGTGTGGTCCTGGGATTTTTGCTCACCGTTCTTGTGATCATTTTGACCCCACGGGGTGAGATCTTGCGTGGAGCCCCAGATCGAGGGAGATTATCAGTGGTCTTGTATGTCTTCCATTTTCTAATTATTGCTCCCACAGTTGATTTGTTCACACCAAGCTGCTTGCCTATTGCAGATTCAGTCTTCCCAGCCTGGTGCAGGTCTACAATTTTGTTTCTGGTGTCCTTCGACAGCTCTCTAGTCTTCATCATAGTGGAGTTTGGAGTGTGACTGAGGTCGTGGACAGGTGTCTTTTATACTGATAACAAGTTCAAACAGGTGCCATTAATACAGTTAATGAGTGCAGGACAGAGGAGCCTCTTAAAGAAGAAGGTACAGGTCTGTGAGAGCCAGAAATCTTGCTTGTTTGTAGGTGACCAAATACTTATTTTCCACCATAATTTGCAAATAAATTCTTTCCAAATCAGCCAATGTGATTGTCTGGATTTTTTTTCTCATTTTGTCTCTCATAGTTGAGGTCTACCTATGATGTCAATTACAGGCCTCTCTCATCTTTTTAAGTGGGAGAACTTGCACAATTGGTGGCTGACTAAATACTTTTTTGCCTCACTGTAGTTATGACAATACCTGTAGGGTGCAGAGAATGAACCATACACCTTTAAAATGGTAATAAACTAAATTCCAAAAATGTAATATAGTGCAGTTTACCAGTCATTAGACGTGGTGGCTGCATTGTATTTCTTTTTTTGCATGACTCTTCTGCAATAAACAGCCTGCTTGTTCACAGTTTAGAAAAAAATACTAAAGTTCTGCTTTAGGAGAACCAATGTATGTTAATGTGTTACTAAACCCAGGACCCTGCATTCTCTATATCTGGTCTCCCACAGTACACTGAACATGGAAATGCAAATATTTTAGTAAATATAAACTGCGAAATACCTTTTCCCATCAGCAGTATATAGCAGTCTTGTGACTTATAAGCACCGGTTAAAGCTTGTAGGAGGAATTTTCATTCTGATCTGACTGTCCTATGAGGCTGCATGTCCCCTGACTCTCTGCCTGAACAGTGCTGATTGGCCCTGTGCTGATCATAACTACATGTGAGTAGATTAGATAATTAAAGTTTTACTAAACCTAGGACCCTGCATTCCCTATATGTGGTCTCCCACAGTACACAGAAAATGGAAGTGCAATTATTTTAGTAAATATAAACTGCTAAATGCCTTTTCTCATCAGCAGTCTTGTGACTTCTATCAGTGTCCAGCCGAGCACATGTAGGAGGAGTTTTCATTCTGCTCTAGGAGGATGCAGAACCCCTGACCTCTGTTTGGACAGTGCTTATTGGCCCTGTGCTGATCACATGCACTCTCCCAACTAAAAAAGTACCTCTATAACTGAGCATGTGCACAGTGTCTCCACACGATATGTCTTAACAGGAGATAAGAGGGGGACACTGGAAGAAGGGGAGGATCAGAGAAGTCAGGATCAGACAACCTTTTTACACAATGCAGAGGATTAACCCCTTAGGCTCCACAGTGAGTATAACAAGCATTCTTTACTGCATATACATACTGATTTGACTGTTGTGGGGTTAAGCTGCCCTGCTGACATCAGCCTAAAGCTAGCCATGGGTGGAGCAAAATTCAGCTGGTTCTGTAATAATGGAAAGCTTAATTGTGGCACTTCTGCCACTGAAGATAAGTCACTGTCGACAGAACTGCCTATGTAACCTTGGCCTAGGAGGAGATGGAGGACCAAAGTTAATGAGCACCGGTTTTAGGCATGCAGCAGAATATGTTATCATTATGCTACAATGTGATTAGTGTGAGCTACTCATGATGCATCCTATAGCAGTACACATATACAAATACTGTATGTAAATTGTTAATGATCAAAACCTACAGAAAAAAAGAAACAAAAAAAATGCACTTTTTAAATGTTTTCTTCAAATTAACCCAGTATGATGTCTCACAAGACCCTACTTGCAGATGTGCTTTAATGGTGTCATATAACAGATGTAGTATTATCTCTGTGGACTATGAAGATTCCAAAATAAAACTGTGAAGCAACAGTGGTTTTACTGTGAAAACTGTACAAATAAACATTTCTGATGTAGAGCTTAGATGTACATTTCCTTGACTGTACTGTATGTGGTTGTCAGTATTATGCAATGATTGCTTGAACTACGTAGAATTCACAGGAAATTCACTCTTAAAGAAGAATGTCTTTTAGCGTGCTTCAACTTCGTCTTGAACGTCTATAGTGATGTCATTCCACTGGCTAAAAAAGTGGATGTGGTCATCAAAGACTTGCATTCATGACATACCCTCAGTCTCTTGGGAAGAAAGAAATATCTGTTAGATTATGTGCAAGGTTACAACACAAATCTCTTTTCTATGTTTTGTAAGCTGCAACAACAAAGGGGACCTTGTCTGTATTTAAATACTATGTTTAATCGTATTGTAATAAGCTTGGCAGTACATCTGCAACTTGGTTTTAAGTCAAATTGGATTCTTTTGATAAATATGAGAGCTGGAAATGTGATAAAACTGAATGAATAGCTAGACCAAGAATAATCACATTCAAAGATGCCTAATATAGACCAGTTAAAGATGGCACTAGCTTACTTAACATGCTAGGAAAAGCCTGAATACATATTCAATTTTTTCTGTGCTATTGAAAATGACGGGGCATCAGATAGGGAAAAAAATATGATTGGGGCATATTTATAAAGTAATCAGTCTGACTTTCACCAAACATTAACTACAGCTGACTCTTCGAGGTGCATGTGTTTTAAATGAAAGTGATTGATTCACCACCAGTGAATGTTTGAAAGTCACATTCTATTATATAAATTTGCCCTTAATTAGGTGTCTAGCAGCAAAAGTATTGCAGTTTATAACAGTTTATACCCGGATGAATGGGATATTTAAATGGGAACACCTTGCTGCAACTACATGCACAGCATTTGACTTGAAGTCACTGCACAGCCCCATTCACTTGAATGGGTCACATTTCGTGGCACTACTGCCTGCCAAATGTGACAGGGGACCATGTTTGCCATTCCGCAAATCAAAGCATTGCAGTCGTGACAAGTCTGCCCTCGCAGCTTGGGGGGGTTGGGACTGCTAAAAATGCAGATCACCCACCTAATTTTAATGACCCCCCCCCCCTGCAAGTGTAACTAAGCTAAGTGTCTGTGCTGACAGACTTTAGGCTTGCATCAATAGCTATAGTTTGATGTCAGTTTGAAATGCTTCTGAGATTATTCAGAATTAAAGTGGAAATAAAGGTAAAAATACTTACCTTAGTCCCAAATTTTGAACGCCCACAAAGTTTCTTGCCAGTGCCGGCATCTTCACCCCGCCTTCTTATGGGCATTGGTCTTTAACCTTCTTGAGTGGCCTTCCCAGGATGATGTCACAGATCCTGGAACATTGACAGTGTTCCAAAATGTATAATAAGCTGCACATGTGCAGCCCAGTGTACATTCTACAGGGGATTGCAAACAGGCAGGTAAGCGTGCATGTCTTTTCTCCATTAAAGACCCTGCCTGTTCATAAAATGTTATTTTTCAACTTTAGTTGCATTATAATTGAAAGGTGCATTGCATGTCTCTTCTCCATTAAAAACCCTGCCTGTTCATAATTTGTTTTTCAACTTTATTCCATTTTAATTGAAAGGTGCATTTAACCTGCAGTTGGCCTTCTTCTAATCTGCTGCTAGTGGATTTTACATTTCTATAGACTTGTGTGGAAATGCAAAACCTGCTTGAAGTGAACAAATAGTCCATCAACACTTCCCCTTTGTCAAGGCACATCATTATTTTTAAAGCTAATATAAAATGCACATAAAATAATTTTATTTTGATTAAAAACAGTTCTGAATTAGACAGGTCCTAGAAGGCTCTGTTGATGCCAGCACTGAGGGAAGAGTGTCCATATTGGACCTTCCTTCCTCACTACCTGCCCTCCATTCTTGGTCACTGCTCCGTCACACTGACAGGCTCATAGCTGAGGAGTTTGTAACTAGAGATGGGCGAAGCCTGATGGGCAACTAGTCTCAGTCTTTGTGATTGACAGCAGATAATAGCAGGCATATCCATGGCCACTATTCAGTCCAGTAGTGGTTTTTCAATCTGCCTTCTGCTATCTTCTGTCAATCACAGGCAAGGAAAACCTAATGGGAAACTAGTCTCAGAGTTCCCCTTCAGGCCCTGCCCACCTGACAACTCAAATTCATAGCTGCTGTGCCTGCTGAGTAAGCACAGCTTGATAGGGACCTCTGAGACTAGTTCCCCATCAGGTTCTTCCTGCCTGTGATTGACAGCAAATGGCAGTGGGCTGGTTCCCAAGCCGCTATTAGACTGAATAGTAGCTATGAATCTGCTCACTGCCATCCCCTGTCAATACCCATTATTTCAGTGTGGCTTCATTGGTTGCTAGGATGTCGGTGGCCTTCATCTTAGCAACCAATGCTGTAAATGTAAAACTCAAACATATTAATAAAGTAATGAACATGCAAGACCACCCTCCTCCTGTATGCCAACTTTGAGTTGGTCTTATTTACCACCAGTTTTCTGTAAACTGGCAGTGATTTTTTTCTGGGCTCTACATAACTACCCAGTTATCACTTTTGATGGTTGCATAGCTTGGGATAGTTGATACCAATGGTTGCATTGCTTAGGATGGTTGATGCCAATAGTTGCATAGTTCAGGATGGTTGATGAGGATGGTTGCATAGTTTAGAATGGTTGATGCTGATGGTTGCATAGTTAGGATGGTTGATGCTAATGGTTGCTTAGCTTAGTATGGTCAGTGATGATGATTGCATAGTTAGGATGGTTGCATAGTTTAGAATGGATGATGCTGATGATTGCACAGTTAGGATGGTTGATGCTGATGGTTAAATAGTTTAGGATGGTTGATGGTGATAGCTGCACAGTTAGAATGGTTGATGCTGAAGGTTGCATAGTTTAGGATGGTTGATGCTGATGGTTGCATAGTCTAGGAGGGTTGATGCTGATGGGTGCAAAGTTAGGATGGTTGATGCTGATGGGTGCATAGTTTAGGATTGTTGATGCTGATGGGTGCATAGTTTAGGATGGTTGATGCTGATGGATGCATAGCTCAGGATGGTTGATGAGGATGGTTGCATAGTTTAGAATGGTTGATGCTGATGGTTACATAGTTAGGATGGTTGATGCTAATGGTTGCTTAGCTTAGGATAGTCAGTGATGATGATTGTATAGTTAGGATGGTTGCATAGTTTAGAATGGATGATGCTGATGGTTGCATAGTTAGAATGGCTGATGGTGATGATTGCACAGTTAGGATGGTTGATGCTGATGGTTAAATAGTTTAGGATGGTTGATGGTGATAGTTGCACAGTTAGAATGCTTGATGCTGAAGGTTGCATAGTTTAGGATGGTTGATGCTGATGGTTGCATAGTCTAGGATGGTTGATGCTGATGGGTGCAAAGTTAGGATGGTTGATACTGATGGGTGCATAGTTTAGGATTGTTGATGCTGATGGGTGCATAGTTTAGGATGGTTGATGCTGATGGTTGCATAGTTAGGATGGTTGATGGTGATGGTTGCATAGTTAGAATGGTTGATGCTGATGGATGCATAGCTCAGGATGGTTGATGCCAATAGTTGCATAGTTTAGGATGGTTGATGCTGATGGTCACATATGTATCTTAGTGTGCAAGCATTTTAATACAACCCTTAATGGAACATTTATTTTCTTTTTACGTTCTGATAAAAGCTTGCTGACACATATACACTTTTTTCATAGTTCCTTCCTCATTGGCATCAATGAATTGACAGTTCCACTGCACATTTCCTCACATGGACTTAAAGTGTTACTATACCCAGGACCCTGCATTCACTATATCTGGTCTCCCACAGTACACACAACATGGAAGTGCAATTATTTTAGTAAATATAAACTGGTAAATACATTTTCTCATCAGCAGTTAGAGCAGTCTTGTGACTTCAGCTAAGCACTGGTTAAAGCTTGTAGGAAGAATTTTCTTTCTGCTCTAGGAGGATGTGAAACCCCCTGACTCTTTGTCTGGACAGTGCTGATTGACCCTGTGCTGATCACATGCACTCTTCCAAGAAAAAAAAAATCTCTCTAGCAACAGACACTATACTGAGCATGTGCAGAAGGAATATGGGTTCAGTCTGTCTTATCAGCATGGACATTTGAATAAGAGGAGGGGCAGAGAAGTCAGGATCAAACAGCCTTTTTACACAAAGCAGAGGATTAACCCTTTAGGTTCTACAGTGAGCATAGCAAGCATGCTTTACTGCATATACAGACTGATTTTACTATGGGAGTTTGGTAACACTTTAAAGTACAACTATTTTGAAAAATATTGTATAACTGTTTGTGGCTAATAGATATGATATGATAGCATTTCTTATAATAATTCCTTTTTTGGTTTCATGTGCATTTATCCCTCTTTTCACCACATTTACACAAAGCAATATTGACATTAATGGGGTAAGGGACCAACTAATGCAGGCCATAGACAGGTCGAAAACCGTCCGTTTAAAAAAAAAAAAAAAAGGCCGTTCAATAGACCAATGTTACCACCAATGGTAAAAAAAATCGGCCGATTTTCGTCCCATCTACGGCCGGCATTTAATTACTTTTGTCCCTGCAGAGAGCTCCGCTATTATATTTGACATGAAAAAGTATTGTGGTATCGGTAAAAAGATCTGCCGATTTGCCCATCACTGCCAGGAAAATCGGGCGATCGGCAAAATCGGCTGATTTTTATCCAACTTCACCGATAAAAAAAATGTGCCAAAATCCCAAAAAATGGCCGACCAATTAACCCACTAATGGTGCGAAAATCGGCCAATTTCTTTTTCGGCCAAAAAATCGGCCGATTTTTGACCTGTCTATGGCCTGCATAACTCCCATCTTGCTCATTTCATTTTGCCATGGACCAAAAGGTGGTAACCATACCTGCAGTGCTGAGTTCCTGAGCTTGGCTCCCATTAACTACTGTAGCTGGACAGTTTGTATGTTCTTCTCTTGTTTGCATGGGTTACTCAGGTGGTCAGGTTTTCCTGGGAATACAAAAAATTTACTTCCTCCCAAACTTTCCCCAAAACCCTATGTTGTGCATATGACTTTGGTAGGGGGTTGGAACATTAGGTAAGAAGCTCTTTTTAGGGACAGGGAGCAAGAGGAAGGATTTATGTACAACATAAATGATTTAAAAATGAATCTGAAAAAAAGAAAAATAGAACTTGTGCCTACAAACCGAAAGGTTACATTCCACAATTATCATGGGATTTTCTATGAAACCAGCACTGTGTGGAATAATTGTCATCTAAGATAACCTGTAGGATAGAAGTATGGGAGCTGACGCCTTTTGGTAGGTGAAGGACCATGTCATATTAAACCTTGAGTGGTGCTACCTCTAAAGAAGTTGCTTGATAATTTGGGCTATCTGTTCTGTGCCTCAACCTCAGCTCCTCTGACATACCTTGAGCGGAAGTTTACTGCAAGCATCTACATGAACATACAGTTGCAAGAAAAAGTATGTGAACCCCTTGGGATTACGTGATCAGCAGCTATGGAGCTGCCACATCACTTTCACTTTCCAGATGACTGCATTAGGCAAATTAGGTAGCCGCGAGGCCCCTGCAAGCGTGAGGCTTTGAACGACCGCCTAATTTGCCTGATTAGAGAGCTGCCTCTGCCAATACGTAGTAATTCTTTGATCAGGATAACAACCACACAACTTACACCTTTATATTTCTGTCCTTACAGATTCCTTTTATTGCCACTTTATGGATAAGTGAAGGCAAGCCACTTAAAGCTGAACTAACTTTTCCAAAAAGGTTTTTTTTGCCTTCCTCTGGATCAACTGTGGGTATAGGATTATAACTTTTTTTATTTAACCATTTCAATACGGGCACTTTTAATCCCTTCCTGCCCAAGCCATTTTTCAGGTTTCCGCGCTCTCACACTTTGAATGACAGTTGCACGGTCATACAACACTGTACCCAAACTAAAATTTTTGTAATTTTCTTCACACATCTAGAGATTTCTTTTGGTGGTATTTAATCACCGCTGGGGTTTTTATTTTTTGCTAAATTAACAAAAAAAGACTGAACATTTTGAAAAAAAAACACGTTTTTCTTTGTTTCTGTTATAAATGTTTGCAAATAAATAATTGTCCTTCATAAATTTAGGCCAAGATGTATTCTACTACATGTCTTTGGTGAAAATAATCCAAATTAGGATGTATTTTTCAGTTTGTAGGAAAGTTATAGAGTTCACAAACTATGGTATAGATCTGAATATTGATCAATCCTGAAGTACTGAGAGCCAATCTAATTTCTTGAGGTCCAAGTGCACCAGTGCAGTACAGCGTCATCATATAACTGGCATGGCGGTGATCAGGGACACTGACTGGTGACAGTATGAAAAAAATATATATATATTTTTTAATTTTTATATTATTTTTGATTTTTTATTACATTTTTTTAAAAAAATTTTTAAGATTTTTTTTTCATATTTCACTATGACCAAAGTAGTACAATGTTACCATAGAAACATTGTACTACTTTGGGGAAGTGATCAGTATTTTTTTTTTTTTTACACAATTTGCTTATAGCAAAGAATTACTTTGCTATAAGCAAGCATCTACCTGAATGACATCGATTCATTCAGGGTTTTTTTTTTTGTGCTTAGCTGTGATTTGGCCACAGCTAGTCACATGACATGTGCATGTGATCGCTGTGACCATTCACAGCTAGACACTAGTATACAATGGATGGCATGATGCCATCCATTGTATACAACTGTCATCTGACCTGCTGTGATTGGTCACAGCAGGTCACATGGTACCGGCAACGGGGCCGATACTCAGATCTGTCATCGGCCGTGTCTGAGGTACATGGCCGGTGACAGATCGCGCCACTGCGCGGCCCTGCAAGCGCGATAACTGCGCATGTGCGGGAGGACACCATATTGCGTCCACCCGGAAATCTGCAGCCTTTTCCGGGCCGCCAAACAGCTATTGGCCGGGCAGCTATTGGTTAATGGTTGAGCTGGATGGACTTTTGTCTTTTTTTCAGCCAGACTAACTATGTAACCATGTAAAAACAGTTAAAAGAGAAGTAGGGGTATTTTTTTTTTTGCCCAGGTATCCTTACCTAGGTGGATGAAGCATCAGTTTAATGCTGCATCTGTCTTCCACCGGCTCTAAGTGTGATAGCTCAGCGATCACATGACTGCTGATCACTTCTCACCACCGTTGTGAGCAGAGAGAGGTGATTATCAGTCACCGCTGTTTGCTCTGCCCACCGCGCGCTCACTGGAGTGCTCGGCTGTGGAGGGGGAGGGAACTGCTAGCTCTGGCTCTTAGCGGCTCACTGAAAGGCTGAGCCAGGTGCTGCTCCAGACTTTGGGGTGGATCCCGACTTTAAAGTCGGGTTCTTTCCCCAGCCTGGACTGGCTGAGTGCTGTCAGCCAACAGTGGGATTCAGCCTGCTGTCAGCTGAAAATGGGTCACAGGAGTGCAGAACAAACTGCGCTCATGTGATCCACAGAAGTACAGCCTAAAGAGCTTAGGCTGTACTCCTCCTTTAAATTCAAGGCATGGCGTGAATAATAGTTGTCACATTTGCTTTTGCCCTCAAACAAACTGTTAAGCCACCAAATGGCTGTTGTCATAACTGACATGGATAACTGTCTTGGATTCCTGGTCCTCCTTCTGGTCCTGATTCTCCAGGTAAGGCTGCTCTAGAAAGCAAACAGCAGTAGCACAGGTGGTGGGACGGGTGAGTACAGTATATTTTCCTTATGGGGGAGCCTTTATTTTCCACTTTATTGTAACACCCTCCAGGTTAGCCGTATAGGCTGTTTTTTTTGTAGGCAGAGACTGAGTAGCAGCCTGGGATGAGTCATCCTGTGATTGAGGCAGGAGTTCACCTGAGGACAGGCTAGGAGGCTCTATCAGGTCAGGGCTTCTGGAGCCCTCCCACCTCTCCAGAAACCTGGAAGCTTTCTGGAGGAGGGGTAGAGGCTCCGATCTGCATGTTGGAGGGATCCTAGCCAATCCCCTGGTGGGAGGCTGGGCATAGTGACCAGGGCAACCCTCAAATGTGGCAGAGCCTCGGGAACAGGGTCATTGTTGGGTGGATGATGGAGTGAGGAAGGCTTGTGTGGAGCCTGGGAGGTGGCCCCAGGGAGGGGGGCCTACCTACAGGCAGCTTGCTGGTAAAGAGGATCTCCACTGTACCACTGTCTCCTGGGGAGGACATCCTGAACAGCAGGGAAAGAGTCAGCCCAGTGAAAGGCCTGAAAGCAGCCACCAACCCACTAAGCTGACAGGAAAGGACAGTGTGAGTACTCTTACACCCCTTGGGCCGGATAAGAGGAGAGGGCAATCAGCTGAAAGACCCAACTAGCTTCTCATCTGGGACAGCTTGTGCTAGATTTGCAGCTTCTGGACCCCCTTGCCCAGATAAGAACCTCAGTGCAACTGAGTGAAGAGGAGTAATCATCTGAGGTCTGAGGTACACAAGGAAGAATCTTTGGAGCTCTTCAAGGAAAGAGACTGTTGCTATCCACATTTTTGTACATAGTTACTAAGGAGTTGTCAGGTTCTATAGTACCTCGTGCATCCCATATACCTCTGGACCCATCCAAGTTCCCAACCCCTTAATAAAATCACAAAACCAAACTCAAGGACTGTTTTTTGACTCCAGTATGCAAAGTGTGGATTAATGCATGTTGCCTGGCTGTGCGGAGCATAGGGAACCCATTCAAATCCAGTGGCCCCTAAGGGGGTAGTGCTACATTGTAATGTTGCCACAGGGTTTATTGAATAATCAAAGAGCGAAGACAAGAGTTCCTGCAGGACTTAGATTCTCATGTTCTCATCCTTTATTCTAACTGCACATGCCTGTCAGGTTTGTCAGAAGGCACTTCAAGCAAAACTAAGTTCTTGTTTACACTTGCGGTTGGGGAGGGGCAGTAAAAACACGCAGTTGAACCATGGAACTGTGTTTTTACCACCCTCAAAACTGATTTCCCTTAAAATGCAAAGGCAGCGGCCAGAGGTGTACACCTACTGTGGCCATGATGCTTTGTGGCAGGAGTTATACCACATGTAGAATTCATCCAAGTGAATAGGGCTGCATGCCAACTGAAGATTAAACAGTAGCTAAGATGGTAGCTTCCTTGGCTGTAAAGGATAGGAGGGTTTGGTTCCACTTAAAGGGCTCATTTACACTAGCAGTTGTGGGTGGTAAAGCCACACACCACGCTTTTACTGTCCCCCAAGCACTACCCCCTTTAGCTGCTGAGGGTGTACATATGCCGAGGCGGCAATGCTTTGCACGGTGGCCACAGCAAGAACTATACCCGCTGTCGCTTTCAGCGGGTGTAGCGCCCGCCTAATGCAGTCCATTCAAGTGCAACGCAATAGTGCATTGATAAAGGGGTTACAGCATTCTCCTCACCGAGCTTTAGTCTCCAAAAAGTGATCTGTGTTTGGATTACTCTTCAGTAGGTAGCTTCGTTGGTTATAAAGCATAGGAGGGTTTAGTTCCACTTAAGGGACTCATTTACACTAGCAGTTGTGAGTGTTAAAACCACACACCACGCTTTTACTGTTGCCCCCATTGCTACCCCCTTTAGCTGCTGAGGCAGCGACCGGGGATGCACTTATGCCATGGCGACAATGCTTTGCTTTGTGGCCACAGCAAGAACTATACCCCCTTGTCGCTTTCAGCAGGTGTAGTGCCCAACTAACGCAGTCCATTCTAGTGTGTCGCAATAGTGCACTGATAAAGGGGTTAAAGCATTTCCTCAGAGCTTTAGTCTCCAAAAAGTGATCTGTGTTTGGATTACTCTTCAGTAGGCAGCTTCCTTGGCTGTAAAGCATAGGAGGGCTTAGTTCCACTTAAGGGACTCATTTACACTAGCAATTGTGGGTGGTAAAACCACACACCACTCTTTTACTGTTCCCCCCCGTCACTACCCCCTTTAGCAGCTGAGGCAGCGACCGTGGATGCACATATGCCATGGCAACAATGCTTTGCTTTGTGGCCACAGCAAGAACTATCTGTGTTTGGATTACTCTTCAGTAAACAGTTTCCTTGGTCAGCAATGCTTTCTTTTATGGCTGCAGCAAGCACTATACCCCCTGTTGCTTTCAGCAAGTGTAGCGCCCGCCTAATGCAACCCATTCTAGTGTGGCGCGATAATGCACCAATAAAGGGGTTAAAGCATTCCCCCTCAAAAGTGATCTGCGTTTGGATTACTCTTCAGAGAACAAAGCTCTTGTTAACAAGCGCTAGATTTGTTGTATTTGAAAATTCTGTAGACAAAATAGTTAAACATCAAAATCAAAACTGGATTCTTAGTGATCACAACACCAAGTATATTTTTAGCAGTAAATTCACATACTTTTGATACATGTGAATAATTTTTTCTTTTGTGAGAAATGCACAACTGACTAGTCCTTAGTACTCAGCCCTTCTCCTGACATCAGGTAAAAGGTGAATGTGGTCGATGGACATGTCTTTTATTGCCATTTGCCATGTTGTATGCACTGACAGGGAGACCGTCTGTGTGACAGATCGCCCAGATTCATTGCGCTATAGGAATCAGGACTTCCCAGTCGGCGATCCGTAGCTGTCATTCGCATAGCTTCACCCTGGTAACTGGGAGGTCTGAGCTCCGCCCTCCACGGTCCCAGTGTAGGCGACCAGCGGCTGTTGCTAGGCAACTGTAAACACTCTCGGGACCTGGAAAACTCTGCTAGTTTCTCGCCGTTCGGTAAGTCTCTCCATTGCATAGAATGCTTAATAAAACATGTATGTGCCTATCATTTTTCTGTGATGTCAGTTCAGAGTGCAGGAGACAGTGCATTACAATTAAACTGTCCTATAACTGACTTCTGTAGAGTTAGAACTAGGGAAACATTTGATCATACACTACACAATCTGATTGTATAATCTCCTTTACATCCACCATCAACTATGGAGCACAAACACCTGCCTAATGTGATACAGATTGAATGGATTGTTTCGGTTCATCATCCCATGACAGTTTTGGTGAAACTAAAGGAAATTGTAAAGAGATTGTACAATCAGATTGTATAGTGTATGGCAGGCTTTTAAGTTAAAGAGTAACTCCACTTTTGTTGAGAAAAAAAAACATTCCTCTCTGGGCGATCTATGTATATTGCAGGGATTTTAACAAACTTTGTTGCAGATTCCTGCCTTTTGTTATTCTGAAGAAATAGCTGTTTGTGTGTCTGTGTCCATGTGCATAGTAACTCTGTATGGGAGTGATTTTATCATTATCAGCTGCTGCATGTGTAGTGTTCTAATGAGGAAAGTGGCAGGGTTTGCATCCCTGTAGACATGATTTCCACTTGGGAGTAATTTACCAAAAATGGCATTTTTGTTGCAGGGATGCCTGAAATCTGAATTGTATCTTAGTGCAGATTACTGGCAAAATCATACAAGCAGCAAATTATGTTTCTGGGAGGCATTCTGTAAACATTCTGTGTACAGATATCTTGAAAATTTAAGGGACTTAAATCGGAGTTCCACTCAAAAGTGGAAGCTGCGCTTGTTTGCCTCCTCCCCTCCTCCACTGCCATATTTGGCACCTTTTAGGAGGGATCGGGTACCTGGTTTTGACAGGTACCCGCTCCCACTTTCGGCTCAGTTCACCACGGCGAAGTGAACTGGAAATTTGGCCCCCTCTTTCCTCGTGCAGTCTCCTGGTAACCTTCACAGGTCCCAGAAGACTGCTAGACCAATCAAGATGCGCAGTGCAACTCGCACATGCGCAGTGGGCACCCAGCTGTAAAGCCGCAAGCTTTCGCAGCCTGGTGCCCACAGTAGAGATGCCGGTGCCATGGAGAGAGGAGGGAGAGAAGGGATGGTGCAGGTGAGTACATTGCTGGACCACTGGACAGGTAAGTATGTGTTTATTAAAATAAATAAATATATCGGTATACTACTAGGTGATAACACAAAATAATAAACCAAAATGTAACAAATAAAAACCCCCGACGCCAGAAAACACTTTCTCCTCCGAAATTCTAAAACAGTCCAACTTTTATTCAGCAACTCTGTGTATAAAAATAACCAGTGGTACAAATATTTTCTTAGTGAATATTCTTCTTCCACAAGTGCCAAAGAATCCTCTTCCTCCTCAGATGACAAGATCCGTGCGCTTTAGAGAAGGGGGGCTCTTCTCAATGTATAGATCATCCAGTTCTCAAATGGCATCATAACATGTAGCAAAGTACAATTAACATAGTGTAATAGGGCAATAATAGGGTTCTTTAATGATCAAATTGTGCTTACAGGAAAGACAAGGTGTCTCAGCATGTATAAGACTGTCAAACAGTGTAAAAAACCTTTTCCAAAATGGGCGCGCCGCAACTTCCAGTTTACGTCCGACGTCACGTTGTGACGTGTTTCGTCACTTCCGTCTTCATCTGAGCCTCAACCAAAACATATTTAACCTATAGTTATATAATGGATATGGGTGAAAATGCACACTTTCAGGTTTAATTTGAGGGTATGTACATCCAAATTGGAGGAAGGGTTTAGGAATTACAGCTCTTAAGAGTAGCCATCCCCCCTTTTTCAAGGGACCAAAAGTAATTGGACAATTGAATCAAAAGCTGTTTCATGGCCAGGTGTGGGCTACTCCTTCATTATTTCTTCATCAATTAAGCAGGTTAAAGGTCTGTAGTTGATTCTAAGTGTGGTATTTATATTTGGAATCTATTGCTGTGAACCTACATCATGCTTTCAAAGGGGCTGTCCATGCCAAGTGAAACAGGCCATTGTAAGGCTTCAAAAACAAATCCATCATTGAGATAGCAGCAACATTAGAAGTGGCCACATCAACAGTTTAGTACATTGTGAGGAAAGAAGAACACACTAGTGAGCTCAGCAATATAAAAAGGCATGGACATCCACAGAGGTCAACAGTGATGGATGATCGCAGGATCCTCTCTATGGTAAAGAAAAACCCATTCACAACATCCAGACAAGTGAAGGACACTCTCCAGGAGGTGGGAGTATCATTGCCAAAGTCTACAATCAAGAGAAGACTTCATGAGAGCAAATACAGAGGGTTCTCCTCAAGGTGCAAACCATTCATAAGCCTGAAGAATAGAAAAGCCAGATTAGACTTTGCCAAAAAACATCTAAAAAATCCAGACCAGTTCTGGAAAAGCATTCTTTGGACGAGTGTAACTAAGGTTAATGTGTACCAGAATGACAGGAAGAAAAAAGAGTGGAGAAGGCTTGGAACAGCTCATGATCCAAAGCACACAACGTCATCTGTAAAACATGATGGAGGCAGTATGATGGCATGGGCATGCATGGCTTCCAGTGGCACTGGGTCATTGGTGTTTATTGATGATGTGACAGAAGACAGAAGCAGCCGGATGAATTCTGCAGTGTTTAGAGATATACTGTCAGCACAGATTCAGCCAAATGCAGCAAAGTTAATTGGACGGTGCTTCACAGTACAGATGGACAATGATCCAAAACACACTGCAAACGCAACCCAGGAGCTTTTGAAGGAAAAGAAATGGAATATTCTGCAATGGCTGATTCAATCAGCTGATCTCAACCCAACTGAACATGCATTTCACTTGCTGAAGGCAGAAATAATTGAGTACTGTCCGTCATACTTTTTTTATTTGCACTAACATACAATTTTGAGGACAAACTTGCTGAAGGCAAAACTTAAGGCAGAAAGACCCACAAACAAAGAACAACTGAAGACAGCTGCAGTTAGAGCCTGGCATCAGAAAGGAGGAATCCCAGTCTTTGGTAATGTCCATGGCTTCCAGACTTCAGGCAGCCTTTGCCAGTAAAGGATTCTCAACAAAATATTTAAAACGAGCATTTTATTTATGATTATATTCATATGTCCAATTACATTTGAGCCCCTGAAAATGGAGGGACTGTGTATAAAAATGGTTGCAGTTCCTAAAATTTGTACTTGATATTTATGTTCAACCCCTTGAATTAAAGCTGAAAGTCTGCACTTCAAATTCATTTGGATTGTTTTGTTTTAATTTATTCTGGTGAAATACAGAGCCAAGAGTATGAAAATTGTGCCTGTGTGTCCAAATATATATGGACCTAACTGTATCAGTGGATAAAATAGTGCTCCAAGGGTGAATAAAAGCAAGCAAAGGGCCGCAGTTTAGAGACCACTGATCTATGGGATGTGTAGAGTGCAGAGAGCAGTGCACATGACTGTAACTAACATGCACTGCTCATTTCAAATAAATGTGAGTAGGAAAATGAGAGGTTCAGGAGCTCAAAGAAGGTATTACAAGGAGGCAGAAAAACACAGTAAGAAAGAAAAGGAGTAGATTACAGGGACAATAAGTAGTGGATGTGTATAGATTATTTTTTAGGAGAATAAGGATATTGTTTAGTGTCACTTTAACCCACCAGCAAGTCTTTGGAGTGTTGAAGAAAACCAGAGTACCTGAAAGAAACCCTTATAGGCAAAGGCAGAGCATGGAAACTTACTGCAGATAGCGTCCTGGTCAGAATTCGCACAAAGACTCCAGCGCTGCATGGCATAAATGATAACTGCTAAGAAACTGCGCCGTACATTAGCAATCATATCCTAGCAGGTGGCTACTGACACTAATATCAAGGGACATACCTGCTTTTATAGAAATCATTTTCATAATATTTACATACTGCTTAACTTATTGCCAACCAAATAGCATATATGTGGCAGCAGGGAGGGTGGGCCTTAACACCCACATGCCGTGCATTTGCATCCATGGTGGCTGAGGTGTCTGTGCTAAGAACATGCTCAGTGTGCACTCTCAGTCTCTAAGGTCAATTTACTAAAGGTTACCGCATACAATATGAAGGTGACGTGACAAATTTTTTTGGAAATATCGCATAAGATAATAAAAGAGTCAGTTCATCAAAGTAAAATATAGATTGCGAGGTAAATACCACCTAACATCACAAAAACAAAATTATTTGATGTATTTGGTAAATAACACGATTTTTAGTGAACTGACTACTTTTTAGATAAATACTGCATGAGTTATTTTAACTCAAAAATTTATCCAATATTTATCTGTTAGTAAATTGACCCCATTACACCTTTAATAATAATAAAAACTGACAAGGGTTCTAATCCTCCACTGTATCCATCCCACTGGATATCACGTGGTGAGATAAAATACCACATGGTTTCATGAGTAAACGACTTTGCATTGGGGTTATTCACTAAGAGTTAAATAGCGACTGAAGTAATACAGTAAAATAGCACATGCGGTAAACCTTTTGCAATTCACTAAGAATTTTGTGGTAAATAACTCTTCAGGGAAAATATTGTTTTTGCGCTAATTACCGCATTTTTTCATTTATTGCATGGTAGCTGGTTGTTAACCCCTGGATGCCGAGCGCATGCAAATATGCGGCCTCTGGTTGTCTGGGCCTTGACGCATATTTGCGTGCCATTAGAAAATACATATGTGCTGAGAGAGTGCGCCCTGCGCACTCCCAGCACATGTGTCCGTGACTCACGGAAAGGTCCTGACCTCCCCTTGCGATTGTGTTCTTTTCCGATCATGTGACCACCGTGATGGCGAATCACGGTGGTCACATAACCCTAAAACCTTGCTAGCCTCCGGCTTCTGAAACTCTTGAAGGGCCGGGAGGCAGCGGCACAAAGGGGTTAAGGAAGCCGGTTGCTGCATCCTTACCAACAGATGACTCATTAGCTGTCAGCGGTTTGCCCGATGACAGCTGAATGTAAACAAAACATGATGGCAAATAACAATTATGAAAAAAAACAGTGTGGGGGTCCCCCCCATCCAAACCAGGCCCTTTGGGTCTGGTATGGATTTTAAGGAAAACCCCACGTCAGTTTTTTTTAAAAAACGTCCCTTAGGTCTGGTATTGATTTGGGGGGAATCCCACGCCAACATTTTTTAATAAGTCGGCATGGGGGCCCGCAAACCCATACCATTTTTTAAAATAAATTTTAGTATAGGGTTCCCCTTAAAATCCATACCAGACCCAAAGGGCTTAGTATGGATTGGTAGGGACCCCCATTCTGCATCTGAAAAATACTGCACGTGATACCTTGGTGATATATATTGCTTCTTTTTTACTTTCTGTTCCATTTGTGAATTGGACTTAACAGCTTACCGCATTTATTTGCGATATTTACTGGCACATATTTTATTTTGCGTTAAATACTGAATAATCGTTATTTTTTTTTTGTGAATTGGACATTTTTTAACGCATGCAATAATTTATGCAAATGAGTCACATGACCATGCTATCACATGCGGTAATCTTTAGTGGATTGACCCCATTTTGATGAAATGACAGATTTTAAGATTAAAATAACTTTTTGTGAATCGAGCCCCATGTCACCACTGTGGTTGCCATTCACAGTGGTCACATGATCATGTGATTGGCAGGTCTGCCATGCTTCTTGGCTTTAAGACCCAGTTGAAGGTCTCCGGTGGAGGGTAGGGAGGGGTTAATGGAAATCTCAAAGATTTGTCAGAGCAGTGACATGTTTGTGGTCAAATTTACTGTAGAGTTTTCTCATTCTGTAAATGCATGGTGCAATTTCCTCTTTTATGAGACTGAACAATTCCGTGTAAATGTGAAAAAATAGAATTTTGCCACAACCAACATGTATAGCTGTAGGGTACAACCTGCTACCACCCTAAGCCTTGTTTGAAGCCTCACTGCAGTTTTTCTTACTTTTGGATTATTATTATTATTATTATTATTATACAGGATTTATATAGGGCCCTGCTCCTTGGAGCTTACAATCTAAGAGATAGTGTGGAGATGTGGTAAAATTTCTGTTTTGATTTTATTTCTGTCTGTGAACACATTGAGATTTTCCCTCACTTTCTGTCACTTGTGGAAGAGAAGGGAGGCCCAATTGCCAACAGGATAGAAAGTGAGACAGCAATAAAAAACAGACAGAGGCTCTAATCCTTCCTTGCGCTAGCCCAGGGGACTCCAAACTGCAGCCCGTGGGCCACATAGGCCCTCTACAAGATTTTATGCAGCTCACAGCTAGAGTTAGTTGCGTATCCACAGGGCTCATTCACACCTTGGTGCAGAGACCTCTGCATGCCACAACAAAATCAATTGCTCTCTATGTGCCCTGTTCACACTACAATACTAGTATCATGTGCAGATTTTTTCTGCGCAGGAATCTGTAAACATGTATAAAACTCATTGAAGCACGCATGAAAACTGATGTAAACTGATATCTCTGCAAGTGAAATCTGCTCATCAGTTTTCGTGCATGTATGGTGTGAACGAGGCCTCAAGGTTCGACAATTGAGGGTTCAGGCCAGCAGAGGCTGTCTATGGTCTCTTCTTCCCTTGCCAGTATCCTAGTAACCAGTGATGTGCTCACCTCAGCATTCAAAGGAGGATGGAACTTTGTGCCTCCAAACCTGTTCCACTTCTTGGCTCCTGCCCTGCTGCTACTGCCACGCTGTAAACCTTACAGTGGTAAGGGGGGACTTTGATGGGGACCATGATGCAAGGGACGTAAAGGTAGACTTTCATGGGGACCATGATGTAAGGGAGACTCTGATAGGGACCCTGATGTAAGGGGAGACTTTAATGGGTACCCTGATGTAAGGGGGACTCTGATGAGGCCCTGGAGTAAAAGGGACTCTGACAGATACCCTGGTGTGGGGGGACTCTAAAGATCTGGCCATCTAAATAGCAGCATTATTTACAGACTTTACTGTGACTGTACTCATATGCCTCACCGTAAAGACTGGGCCCCAACGCTAGCCAGCTCAAGAACTAGGGCTAAAGACTGCTCACTCAGATAGCTGCTTCAAAAAACTTTGCCTATTGTCCATAGTAAGAGGTACCCCTTTAGGGATTTCTAAATTTCATTGCTACCATTCTTATAGAGTGTAATCCAAAGGCTAAATGGTTAGTACTTCCACCTGGCAGTACTAGGGTCGTTGGTTAAAATCCCAACCACAGAACCCCCTGCCTGGAGTTCGCATGTTCTCCCTGGGCCTGCGTGGGTTTCCTCTGGGTACTCTGGTTTCCTCTCACACTCCAAAGACATGCTGGTAGGTTAATTGGATCCTGTCTAAATTGGTCCTAGTATGTGTATGTATGAATGTGAGTTAGGGACCTTAGATTGTATGCCCCTTAAGGTTTGGGGACTGATGTGACTGTACAATATATATGTTAAGCGCTGCGTAAATTGACGGCGCTATATAAGTATCTGTAATAAATAATCAAAGTGGATATAGTCTACTGCTTACTGAGAAGTTATTGCAGTATTGATTATCATTGCTATTACTATTTTCTAATGCAATTACTTATTGTTGATTTTGTAGATGACCAGGTTTACTCAATTCTATGCTGCTAAAGCCAAGTAAACATATTGTCTAGTACAGGGGTGGGCAACTGTGGCCCTCCAGCTGTTGTAGAACTACAAGTCCCATGAGGCATTGCAAAAGTGACAGTTACAAGCATGACTCCCAAAGGCAGAGGCATGATGGGACTTGTAGTTCACTAACAGCTGGAGGGCCACAGTTTCCCACCCCTGGTCTAGTAAACTGTTATTAATCTAATCCTTTATTTACTCATTCATGTGCATACCGCTATTTACTGCAACCTGTGACAATATATTGGGTTAATTTACCGCTAACCAGTCTGATTTATACTTTTTCATACTGAACCTTTGTTGCTTGCAGGATATCTATATGTGTGCTCCCAGTAGCAGTGCAGTATCCATTTGCTTATCCTGGTGTTTCAGAGGGGCTGAGGTTGTTCTCGGAGTTGAGGCAAAAAAACCCTGTCTACCAAGTGGCTCCTGTTGGGATATCGCTACATATGCATATGTGGCAAAGCTTCCTATGCTGAGCATGTGCTCACTGCGTGCTGTCAGCACAGTGACCAAGCTAATGATCTGGAACTGGCAGGACTGGCTCATGGTTATGTAACCACTGTGACAGCCAATTACAGTGGTCAAATGATCTGGTTAGACTTCCAGTCCTCCCGAGGAGTAAAGACACTATTTTAATGAGCCATTCACAGTATAGCTGTACTGGCTGCATGTACCTACAGTTGTTGGGGTTGGGCGGGAAGGGGTTTAAGTAGAACTAAACGCAAAAATATTTTTAATTTCAGATAGAGTAAGAGAGGGTCATAATCCCAGTAATTTTTTTGCCATCTGTGTCCCATTGGGGAGATTTTGCTTCACTTCCTGTCCCATAGCCAACATAAGAAATGAGAGGGAATCTCTTCAAGGTGAGGGAATCCCTGGTTGTCACCAAAACTAGTGTATCCCTGTATTCCTGTTCTGTTAACAACCTAATGTGGGATTTTCATTACCTTCACTTTCACTGATAATGGTAAGCTGGACAAATGGAGAGGGTGAATAGCTTTAAAAACTTGAAAGTGGTTCTAATTGTTCTCCACTCTGTCCAAAAGTGGAAAAAACACGAAACTACCTCAACACATAATGACAGTAACAAAAAATACTCTATTCCATACATAAATATTAAATATTGTGAAAAGTTTCTAAAATTCATATCTGATGGATATCTAACCACTGTTAGGGCTTTGCAAGATTTAATGTCTTCATTTTCCTGGGTACATGCATAATTTAGCAAAGTTATATAACCACTTCTGTACCAAAATGTTTCACCCCCTTATTATCAGGTGTTTTTTTCAGTGCTGCAATACCTTGACAATTACTAAGTCATGCAAATAGATTTTGTATCATTTCTATATCAGTATCAGAATGTATCATGTATCAGTATTGTATAGTATTCATGTATTAGTATTCTATAGCTCAGTGGGAGGTTTCCCTCAACCACCTCAAATGTGTGGATGGGGAAATCAGGTCTGACTCATGTATAGGCTGCTTTAATACAAAATACTCAAATACAATGCAGATAAATAAACCACATTATGACACCTGTTAAAAAAACCCACTTTATTTTAATGTTTATTTCTTCTGACTATTTCAGATAAGAATGGCAGCCAACATATCACCAGGATCTGTGCATGTATCATCACCATCACACATAAATGAAACAGAAGTCAGTGAACCAATGGACACGGCACAGCGACGTGATTTAAGTAAATTGAAGGACAGAATTATTTCAATGGCTCCAAAACACATGACGCCATTTCCAACATCTCTAGTATTTACTCATGACACAAAGGCACGGGTAAACACAAGGAAAAGACAACAGGCTGTTAGACTTGAACCACTGGTAAGCTCAAATAAGAGAACAATATAATATGTAATTGTTGACAAATTTATATTTTTAAAGGCATAAATGATATATCTAATTATGAAACTATCTTTTGATATGTATTTTTTTAAATCCTAAATATATTTTCTGAGTCATGCTTTCAATATACTGATCTCAGTCTCGTTCAGTGGTGGACAAAGTCACAAAATGATCCCTGCAGGAGAGCAGTTTTTGAGCCAAGTTCAAACACCTGTTCACTGTGTTTAGACTGATAGATGGATACATACATATATGTGACGGACGCGGGATCACTGCCACCAATATGTGAAGACTGCGGCGTCAGACCCCAGCCCTTCTCACCAAACTCGTGACCGAAGGACTAGCCAATCTAAAACCGCGATCTCACGTGCGTAATAATGCCACATCCAGCTGCACCCTGCACAACAATTTTCCAGCTAATTGGACCACAATCGATGTACCGGCAGCCTAAGTGACTGTTACTGGGTCAGGTTAATTACGCAATTAACCCTTCACACTGCCACCACCGCCTTTTTGTACAGAGAAAGAGGAAACTCGGCGATATCCGCAATAACACTATCATGGTTGAGGTAATCGTCTGGATAACACGGTCACCGCAGGCCGGTTATACAGAGGGTTAAACAAACACAGTAGCATTCTCTTTAGAGGCAGGAATTCGTAAATTGCAATTAAGAGCAATAGAAACAGTTCAACACTTTCAGAAGGAAAGATTTATTACTGAAAAGTCAAAAGGGGGTGCAATAAAATATTTACAGAACAAAGATGTAACCAATATATATATATATATAAATATACAGAGAACAACAGCACAGCAAAGAGATAATAGAAAGGAGGTTAAGGGGTTAAAGTACTTGCCAAAGTCCTGGGTTAGCAGATCAAGTTTCAGAGCAGAAGGGTACGGGTCTCCCCAGGTGGTATTGATGTTAAATGGGAGAATTCTTCAACTAACTCTCTTAGGCCTGACAGCCCATTTTGTAGACTCCCAGCAGGGGGTGTCTCTAAAGCCAAGGACCAATGCCTCATTTAGGGAGGGGTGGTCAGGGCTGATACCTTAACTAGAGCCAAAATCTCTCATACTCATATTTTGGCGCATAACTTTCCATATGCATAAGTGACATTCCACCCATGGGTAGATTATTATGCAGACACGTCTGAGGATTGATTAGATATGAATTATGAAATTATACACTGAATGGTTCCCGAGATCTACTTTCCTGCTTTCCTATGTATTCGAGACAAGGAGAGTGCCCTATCAAATTGTTTGTCTCCTCTTAGCCGATCTGACGATATGTCTGGTTTTTATGTAAGTCTCTCATATTCCAAGATATGAGACATAGGGGAAAAATGGATTTTGGAAAAGTGGTTATCTGGTTCGTGCTTCGCTGGAATGCCTTGAACTCCTGGGAAAGTTTGCCCTATCTTATACGAGGTGTTATATGGTATAACTTGCCCAGACAGCCAGGCACGTAGCTCAAAAATGTTTTATAGCTCTGGGGTTCCCTGCTGTGCCCTAGCCTGCCAGTGACACACAACCAGCACACACACACACATTTGAGAGGCCAAATGTCTCTGTGCCTCTCAGAGAGGGAGGGGGAGGGAGTGAGGGAAGAAAATAGAGATTCTTAACAAAATGGAGGCTGCGTCCTGCCTCTGGTGCGCACGTTCGCGACAATATATACATACTGGTGAAGAATAACCTTTTTGATCCCCCAAACTCTGATAGTTCATAATATTCAACTGGGGTTAGACAGCATACAACCTCTTCCTTCTAGCATACTGCATGCCTCAATGCCAGTCTGACAGGAAATAAAGATGGTGCTTGTTGGGAGACACCAGCTGGACATTCTTTTGCCTTCTCACCCATCCTAGAAGTAAGAAGTGTTTAGGTCTACGTGGCTGCAAAAGAGGTTCCAGCACCTGCTTGACCAGCTTCTGCTATAAATTCCGCTCAATCCCAGAAGTCCCTTGACAGCAGAAGGGGTTCTAGCACCTACCTGCCTAATCAGAATCTACTATAAATGGGCCCCTGCATCCCAGAGGTGCCTTGTTCAGCAGCACAGTATGCAGAAATTGTTTAGAATTGATCCCATCACTATGACATTGATGAGACATTCAGTTTTCATTCATGTCAGTTCTTCTGCTAAGCTTCACAACGTCACTAACTGATAAAATTGTGCTCCCACCTAAAGTACAAATAAAGGCGTCTGTATGACAGTGTAAACAAGGACCAAATCCAGTTACTATTCAATGAACAAGTCCTTCCTCCTTCCTTTGTGTCTCACACACACTCTCTCCCAGACACTGCAGCTCTCAGTAGGAGGGTTTGAGCAACAGAGGCAGTGCTGTCAATCCGGAAAGCAGTGGGCAGGACTAGGTATGACCTGCTGCTGACTGACAATCTACATTCTCTTGACTCAGCAGTGACAACGATGATAGTCATCCCACTTGCAACATTTTTTCATCCTAGTGTATTACATGTAGGACAGCCTACATGGAGGTGGTAAGTCTGCTCTGAATTCAGGCGCAGTGCAGCATTGTTGTCACACCATCATTGGAAGCCGCATTAGGTGGATTTCACTGGCATATACACCAGAATTTTGCGGAATGTGGCAGTGGAAGTGAAAGGAAACCTCGCTGTGCAGATGCCCTTATAATTGTTTGCTGCACATATTTTTTTAAATGAGGTCTACCACTATGTGAGGTCTATAACTGAAAAACTAGCATACAGTCTACTTTTTTTTTTAAGATAAAGAATAACTCTGTGCCATAATGACATACACTATATTACCAGAAGTATTGGTACACCCCTCCAAATCATTGGATTCAGGTGTTCCAATGACCTCCATGGTCACAGGTGTATAAAATCAAGCACCTAGGCATGCAGACTGCTTCTACAAACATTTGTGAAAGAATGGGTCGCTCTCAGGAGCTCAGTGAATTCAAGCGTGGTACTGTGATAGGTTGCCACCTGTGCAATAAGTCCATCCGTGAAATTTCCTTTCTACTAAATATTCCACGGTCAACTGTTAGTGGTATTATAACAAAGTGGAAGCAACTGTGAAAAACAGAAACTCAGCCAGGAAATGGTAGACCACGTAAAATGACAGAGTGAGGTCAGCACATGCTAAAGTGCACACTGTGTAGAAATCGCCAACTCTCTGCAGAGTCAATAGCTAAAGACCGTTAAACTTCATGTGGCCTTCAGATTAGCACAACAACAGTGTGAAGAGAGCTTCATGGAATGGGTTTCCATGGCCGAAAAGCTGCATCCAAGCCTCACATCACCAAGTGCAACGCAAAGCATCAGATGCAGTGGTGTAAAGCACGCCACCACTAGACTCTAGAGCAGTGAAGACGTGCTCTCTCGAGTGATGAATCATACTTCTCTGTCTGGCAATCCGATGGATGTGTCTGGGTTTGGAGGTTGCCAGGAGAACAGTACTTGCCTGATTGCATTGTGCCAAGTGTAAAGTTTGGTGGAGGGGGGATTATGGTGTGGGGTTGTGTTTCAGGGGTTGGGCTTGGCCCCCTAGTTCCAGTGAAGGGAACTCGTAAGGCGTCAACATACCAACATTTCTCTTCCAATATGACTGCACACCAGTGCACAAAGCAAGGTCCATAAAGACATGGATGAGCAAGTTAGGGGTGGAGGAACTTGACTGGCCTACACAGAGTCCTGATCTCGACCCGATAGAACACCTTTGGGATAAATTAGAGTGGAGATTGCGAGCCAGGCCTTCTCCTCCAACATCAGTGCCTGACCTCATAAATGCGCTTCTGAATGGCCAAACATTCTCATAGACACACTCCTAAACCTTGTGGACAGCCTTCCCAGAAGAGCTGAAGCTGTTATAGCTGCAAAGGGGCCAACTCAATATTGAACCCTACAGACTAAGACTGGGATGCCATTAAAGTTCATGTGCGTGTAAAGGCAGGCATCCCAATACTTTTGGCAATATCGAGTATGAAGTATATAAGCTTGGATTTCCAGGACATGCAAAAAACCTTTGTCATGCAGCCTAATATTTTCATTTGGTCATATTTTTATTTTTTTATAGTAAGTGCACTATTTCTATTTTTCTTAACCATTTATGCAGTTGGAAGGAATAGTGTTGCAATTCTAACCTCTGTTTTAGCAAAGTTTCCATGGTATTGCAGTTCTAAGCACAGCATTTGTCATCCATGTTTCACAATGTAAAAAATTTTAAAACAAAGCAACAACTACAAATAATTTCAGCACCAGTAAAGAATTGATTCATACTTCACCCTCATATCATTCTTCAATATGGTCTAGTCTACAGGCATTAAACCAGCCCTGCTCAAATAGGTGGTCACATTCAGCCTCTTCTGATCATGAGGCTTGGGGTGGGGGCCAGGTGAGGCTAAAATGCATTTTCTGATAATTATTATTGATTCCTCTCTTGCATCATTTTGTCTATGACAGTGGAGTAGAGAGCAGGATGATGTGTAACAAATATTAAAGTATAACTAATGGCAACCCGACAGGCTGGTTGTACAGAAGTCAGTAGATCGACTTCTGTTCAACCAGGGTGCTGATACAAAGATCAAAATTCAGCTTTACAGTAGGAAGCACACAATAGAATCTTTCCCAACAGCAAAAACTAAATTGGCCTTGACTTTCACTTTAAAGAATTACCGTAAGTTCACCTTTTGCTAAAAAATAATAAATGCACATTTTTTTGCAGGTAAAAAAATTTGAATTTGTTATTTTTTTTTACAGGAGCCTGTAAACCATTGCAACAGATCTGGTGCTGCAGACCGGTCAGTATATCTGCTTGCCCGTACAGGATGTGTGGGCAAGCAGATATACTAACAGGAAGAATTAATGAACTACCATGGTGCTCCACAGTTCATTGAGAACTACAAGCTGACAGTCACTAAGGTTGTCCGGACTTGTAGTTTCTCATTCATGGAGGACTGTGAATGAGTGATGTGGCTAGGTGGGCAGAGCCCTGCACAGCCGCGTTTTTTAAAAACTTTGACAGCTAGCAGGAGGAGAAGATCCTCGACTAGGTATCGAATAGATACCTACAGTATGTTAAAAAAAACCCATAAATAATAATATAAAAAAAAAATAAAAATGTAAAAAAAGTTTTGAAAAATGATAATTTTTGGTTATAAACTAATTTGGGTTATTTTGTTTTTACTAAAAATATAGATGAATACATTTTGGCCAAGATTTATGAAAAAAGATTAATTATTTGCAAACTTTTATAAGAAAAACACTTTTTTTTCAAAATGTTTGGACTTTTTCATTTATATGGCAAAAAAATAAAAATCCCAGTGGTGTATAAATACCACCAAAATAAAGTTTTATCTGTCTCAAAAAATGCTAAAAAATTCATATGGGTACAGTGTTGCATGACCGCGCAATTGTCATTCAAAGTGTGATAGCACTGAAAGCTGAAAATTGGCCTGGACAGGAAGGGGCTGAAAGTGGTTAAAGTACAACAAAAGGCAATTAATTTTTAGTTTTGGATGGAGTAGAGAGGGACTAGAACACCTCTCAGGTTTTTATTACTGTCTGTGTCCCCATTAGGAAAATTCACCCTCTCTATTTGTTCTATTTACCATTATCCCGGAGAAAGAAAGTGAAAGAAAGAGAAAGACAATCCCAAATTTTGTGTTGTCCACAGAAACGTTATAGAGGGGGAATCTTCCAATGGGGTCACTAGTTCTGGTGACAACCATGGATTTCCTCAGTTTGGAGGGACTTCCTCTCACTTCCTGTTTTGGCTATGGAACAGAAAGTGAAGGGAAATCTCTTCAATTATATTATCTCCCCTTTATTAATATATTTCAGTGCTGTTTTTGCATTGTATTTGATTGTTTTCCTTGTTCCCTAAAGCCTGTTTTAAAAGTGTATCAGGATCACCATCAACCGGAATACATATATCAGAAGAATGCAGAAGACTTAATCAATCGGGGTGTTCTTTTACGGCCAACTTCTGCAGAGAAAAGACTGCAAGCTGTCCCATCCCCTGTTCGACTGCCTGAACTTCCAGATGATTTAAAAGAAAAACAGGTAAGATTGAATATTTTATTCTGATTCAATTAATTTTTATTGAAATTCACAATACAAAAATACAATATGTGTGTATAGGAAATCCACACAACATAACATAGTTTGCAGGGCCGTATCATATAGAATATTTTATTCTATTAACATGTATTTTTATTCTGCTGTCATTTTGTGCTATGCAAAAAATAATCTTTTTTGAATAATTAGCTAGTATTACATAACAAAATATCACATATGATACAGTATATATGCCAAAGCTCATCTGCAGTGAAGACATTTGGATAGATTAGGGAAGGACCTGTAGTGATGTATCAAGCAGTGGTAGCAGAGGATAAGCTATCCGACACACAGGGAAGTGTTGGATAGCAGCAGTGCTAGTAGCTCTGCAAGAACAAAGAATGGACTCATACCCATCAATATTTGTCCTGCTCTATAAGAGAATGCAGCGGCCTACATTTTTTTGTTGAAAAAGTGATAGGATCACTTTAATATTTTATTGACTGAATACCAGTAGTATGGTGTAGATATACATGGCAATACAATACACTCTATTCAACATAAGTAGACACCAAATGTAGCAGTGGATAGGACTTGCATATGCCTAGTTTATTTGTGTTAAAGTGTCATTAAACCCACATCATAAAAAACTATCAATTAATGCAATATAACATGCTGTTCATCCTCACTCAGTGATTATGGGATTTGTTTTCTGTATTCTGCAAATAACCTGGCTGATCCTGCTGTTCTCTGTCTCCATCTTCTGTCCGTGTCCCCAATGCAGCCGGGGATTTTGCAGAGCAGTGTTGGCAGGTACTGCACATGCTCAGTTTTCAGTGAGTTTCTATGCTGAGCATTTCCTCCCTATCACATCTGAGCAGCCCATGTGACTATAGAGTCACACATGTTGGTGTAAATGATAGCTCATTCCCTCTCTTCTCCTCCATGCCTGCTAACCAGCTAAACACAATGGGGGTAGGACTACATCTGATTGATGGAGACTTCACCTCCCTGCTATTTTAAGACACAGGCTGGAGGGGTATAACACAGCCTGTGACTGGGTGAAATCCGCTTACACCATGATATTTCCAAAAATAATAGATTTCATTTCAAATATATACTAATATATGTAGTATTGGTATGATGATTTAAAGCAGTTTATTGATAATAATTATTTCTTTTTACTCTGTATCCCAATGTTTTTTTTTAATGTTGTATATGTGACCAGCAGCAGGGGACTAGAAGCTCCTCCTGCTTACGTTTCCCTGCAGACAGGCTGGAAAAGAGCTGAGTCATGTGACAGCTGTATATCAATGAGGAAAAAGGATAATGCAAATTAAACAGTGTGTGTTTAGTATCACTTTAAGAGATTTAATAGATCAAAGTGAGTGTAAGTATGCATTCTCAAAGCTGCTATCTCTCACCTTGAAAGTCCATAGGTATCTTCTTATAATGTATGGCACTCAGGTGGTTTACTTTCAGATTGGAGGGTTTATATCCTCAAAATTTGCTGCCTGATACTTTATCATTGTACAAAATTTTGGAATTTTGACTATTGTGCAGTGAGGTAGTCCACAAGTACAATCTATATCATGTCTTATTGATATTATTGGACTGTTACACTCATTGTAAACAATATTAAAAATACATTGAAAGTGTACCAGGTGGTACTTGGTACCATCTAATTTGGCTCACATGTTTCGAAACATTTTGGCCCACATTTCAGAGGATGCCAGGCTGTAGGTGATGTCCTCCATATATGGTGGACCTGTCCAGTGCTGGGAAGTTTTTGGTCTAAAGTTTTTCCCTTCTGTATACATTGTTTGGGATCCACATTTCTAGAGTTCTAGCACTTTTACACTTCAAACCTCCAGGTGTTACCAAGAATCAGTTTAAACTCATCCACTTTTTTCTTTTAGCCACTAAATTAACTATAGCCAAGGCATGGAAAATACAATTTGCCCACTTCTCTGAAGTCAAATCCCAAATATATGTTTTTTTTTCATGAATAAATAGCTCTCCTGCATCCTCACCAATAGCTACGCTAAATTTCGCAAAATTTGGGACCCCTGGATCACATACAGTATCATCACCCGAATGTTATCACCTAACCCGGGCTCCTATTGTTTCAACCACTGATGACATGCAAACCACCCTCCCCTACTTCATGCCCTCCTCTCCCCTTCCCCCCCATCTCTTATTTTCTCTTCACACTGTTCTCTCCTCTCTGTACAGCTCTCAAACTATCTTTAGAATCATCTGTTGGCTGCATACGTTCCCATATTTCCAAATGATTCCCATTGCTAAGTGCGAAGCAGTTAACTCTCCTTGCTCATCCATTTGAGTACATTTGAATGACAACATGACATTGCTTTGCTGTTATTGTACTGTCTGTTCGATTCACATTTTATGTGCTAACATATACTTGCCTGACTTATAGTCATTTAACTTTGACAACTCAATAAATACGTTAAAATAAAAAAAAATGCAGTGAAAGAAAAATTATCCACTGCAGTTTCTGACATGGTGATTTGAGAGGAGTCTAAAGACTTATTATACTCCAAAAACAGTTAAAGTGATGTAAATAAAAATGAGAATGCATTCTGCCTCTATTAGCACATTGCAATAGTAGCTTTTACTAAAATAATCATGGGAGACAAGGGGCCTGGCTTGTACAAAAGGGGATTATAGTTCAAGTGAATCTAGGGCAGCATGATATCTAAATTGGTCTTGTAGAAGGAAGTTATTTCTATGAAGATTGCATCAGAAATGGAACCATGAAGGAACCTATTCACATAAATATGCGTTGTTTTGAGGCTTGCTAGGTCATGGAGTGGAAATACAGTCCTTGTAATATGAAAATGTCCTTCTTTTTAAATCATGCCTTAAGCTAGGTTCACACCAGGGGCGAACTGACCATTTGGAAACTCGGGCACTGCCCGAGGGCTCGGGATCAGTAGGAGGCCCCATGAGATGCTACCTTTTTCATAGGCTTTTTTGAGCTTGGGCAAGGACACAGGGGCCCCATGATCCCCTATTTCCCGGGGGCCCCATGAGTTGTCAGTCCACCCCTGGTTCACACCTATGGAGTTTGCAGTGTAGAAATGGAAAACCCAGATACTCCTGCGCTTAGGGATGAACTCAATGTCGTTAGGACCACATAACGAAATTCTTGGGATATGCACGCCTTTCTGCCCTCAAAAGACCGGCGGAGTCCAAATATACTGAATAGAGAAAAACACCGGCCTAGTGCATTACCTTAAAAATATGTTTATTAAATGTTAAAAGTAGGTATTGTACTCAAAAATTGTCAATACAGTCAAAGGCACATCATCAAGGAGCAGCTCTGTCTAATTCGCATTACGTATCTGTCCGTAATGGGAACTCTGGACATCCAACAGGCTGATGCGTTTCAAGGACTAGCCTATTCCTCAGAGCCCTGGAGTTTGCATTTGATCCCATTCTGCAGTACGTTTTGCGTTTTTGCCATGTTTTTGATGTATTGTGCATTTTTTCTCTTGTTGCTAGGCAGATTTAAACCTCAAAACGCATAAAAAAACTCATCCAAAACGTGGCAAAAATGCACTAAATGTTTTCTGAGGCGTTTCCATTGAAATCTAAAGAATCCAAAAAGTCCCTGACCCTTTCCAAAAATGCACCAGGTGAAAACGCAGAGATGGGAACGTGTCCCTTACGAAATCATGTTACATGGACTGTAGTGCAGTTCTGCAAAACGCTGCGGAAAACGCTTAGGTGTGAACCTAGGGTTACTAGAGGTTTACATTTGGGGCAACATTTTAAAGATACACGCTCATCAAAAGTCACAATGAAGTCATGAAATGCATAGCCTATCCACTAAGTAGTTTATTTTTAGCTTACCAGTTTCATTCTCTTTTGTCAGTAATTTGGCGTTTTTGGAACATATATGAGAGGCTGGAAACTCCACTTGCGCTCTCTCTTATAAACTGAAAAATACAGCAACAGTAACATTTTGAACATTCGCACATCAGATTCAAACATGTTTAAGAAACTAAATGCAACTGGTGTGGAAGCATGAGGAAACTACAGAGCACAGGCTCTGGGGAAATCAATTTTCTATTGACCTTGTTTGAAGTTAGGCCTAATGCACACAGAATGTTTAAAAAACTCTCCAAGAAGCTTTTCCTCTTGGCAGCAGCGTTTTTGCAGAAAGAGACACCCGATGCTTATAAAAGTGTCTAGCGCTTTTACAAGCGTTTAGGCGTTTTTACAGGCGTTAAGTGCTTTGGCGTTAAATCATCTCATTGGCTAGAATAATAATTTATTCTGGCCATTGAAATGAATTTATACTCAAGCATTAAACGCGCCTAGTGTTAACATGCGTTTAGACGCATTTACAAGCATCAATCAATGTTTCTGCCAAAACGCTGCTGCTCTCGGATGCACTGACAAAAGGCTGCTAAAAGTCTATGTGTGCAATGAAACATAGGCTTACATGGAGGGGAGTTTGGAACCAGGATAAATAAACGCATGACGCCCCTAGCAGCAGCTGTAGAAACGCCCTGTGTGCATGAGGCCATAGGTGAAAATCCAAATGAAGTGGATTACAGAGAATGCAGTAGAAACCTGTGCTGAATGTAATATGGTATACGTTTGGCACTGAGGAAGAGGTTGAGACCTCGAAATGCGTTAGCCTGTTGGAAGTCCAGGGTTCCATTTTTTTTTACTTATATGCAATGTGGATTGGACACCGCTGTTTAGTGTGATTTGCCTTTGACCTGTTTGCCTATTGTGAGTACAATACTTACTTTTTATCCTTCCAATAAAATTTTTTACAATAATGCACTAGGCCGGTACGCCCTCTGTTTGTTTTCCTTTGTATCCAGTGTCATTGGACTACCCCAGTCCGTTGAGGGCAGCAAGGAGTGCCTTTTCTAGGATATCTGTGATGTTACCATAACCCTATCCGAGTTCATCCCAAAGCGCAGGAGTACAGAGTTTGCTGTGTTTTCGCTGAATGTAATATGTTTGCTGCCATTGCTGACCTCCTTTTGAAAATGCTGCTTGCCTGACTATCTCTAATTCTAATATTGACCTGGAACAAATTTGTAGAAGTCAAGGTCAAAGAGCAGTCAGAAGTTCTGATCTGCATATCTGTTCTACATTCACGAAGTACTCAGGAAATACTGAATTGGAAGAAAGCCAAGCATCTATCATTTCACAATAGATGTCAGGGGTGGACTGATCATTTGAAAACTCGGGGGCTGGGGTCAGTAGGGGGCCCCATGAGATGCCTCTGGTACCTTTTCCATAGGCTTTTTTGAGTTTGGGCAAGGACACAGGGGCCCCATGATCCCCTATCGCCCGGGGACCCCATGAGTTGTCAGTCTGCCCCTGATAGTTGCCACACTTACTTGACTAACTAATGTTTACTTATTGCATTTGCAGCTTGCTGATTGCTTTCACGTGTTACTATGTACATATCTTTTTGTGCATGGATTTCCATCATTGTGTTCTAATACATATTTGTTTCCTTTTATAACTCTTTAGTTACAACTTGACTTTAGCAGAACAGTATCTCCTACACCTCCAAAACAGTCAAGGACATCTGCTTCAAGACCTGGGTCATATAAACGACTTCCTTCTCCACCATCTTCAGTGTGTAATACTGCAGAAGATGTCATCAGGGCTAATATTAAAGATCCTCTGCAGATCATCAATATACTATTGAAAAATAAAAACTTGGGCTTCCTTTACATGACTCCTGCAGTGCCTAAATCTTCAATCGAATATGATCCATATAATCTAAGGTATGAATTGCAATGTGAATCTCTTGAGTGCCTTGAAATATAACTGAAGATGGGAGTCAGTAGATATGTACGTTTAGCTTCGATCAGTTATTCGTTCACAAATGTGATTTGTGGAGATTTGGATGTATATGAACCTATGGACATACAGTGGATATAAAAAGTCTACACACCTCTGTTAAAATGTCAAGTTTCTGTGATGTAAAAAAATTAGACAAAGATAAATCATTTCAAAACTTTTTCCACTTTTAATGTAACCTATAGACTGTACAACTCAGTTGAACAACAAACTGAAATCTTTTAGGTGAAGTAAAAATAAAAAACTAAAATAATATGGTTGCATAAGTGTGCACACCCTTTAACTAATACTTTGTTGAAGCACTTTTAATTCTATTCCAGCACTCTTTTTGGGTATGAGTCTATCAGCATGGCACATCTTGACTTGGCAATATTTGCCCACTCTTCCTTGTAAAAACACTCCAAATCTGTCAGTTTGCGAAGGCATCTCCTGTGCACAGCCCTCTTCAGATCACTCCACAGATTTTCAATTGGATTCAGGTTTGGGCTCTGGCTGGGTCATTCCAAAACTTTAATCTTCTTCTGCTGAAGCCATTCCTTTATTGATTTGGATGTATGCTTTGGGTCGTTGTCATGCTGAAAGATGAATCTCCTCATCATGATCAGCATTCTAGCAGAAGCATGAAGGTTTTGTACCAATATTGACTGGTATTTGGAACTGTTCATAATTCCCTCTACCTTGACTAAGGCCCCAGTTCCAGCTGAAGAAAAACAACCCCAAAGCATGATGCTGCCATCACCATGCTTCACGGTGGGTATGTTGTTCTATTGGTGATGGGCAGTGTTGTTTTTGCACCAAACATATCTTTTGGAATTATGGCCAAATAGTTCAATCTTGGTTTCAGCAGGCCATAACACATTTTCCAACAAACACACACAAACAGAGACACCTGTACATACACACAGACATGTACATACATACACACACAGAAACATGTACACACACGCACAGAGACACATGTACACACACACACATACAGACACATGTATACACACTCAGGCACGTACAGACATGCATACATACAGATACATGTACATACACAGAAATACACACGCACAGACACATGTACATACACACAGACACATGTACATACATAAACAGACACTTGTACATACATACACAGACACATGTACACACACATACATGTACAGACACGCAGACACATGTACAGATACACACATGTACATACACACAGACACATGTACATGCATACGCAGACACACACACACACACACACACACATATATACACACACACACACACACACAGACACATGTACACACACATACATGTACATCCATGCAGACACATGTACATATACACACATGTACATACACACAGACACATGTACATGCATACGCAGACACACACACATGTGTACACACCTATAAAAAGTTGCAGCACTTCCTTGTTCACTCACAGAGCCGGGTACTGCACTGTAGGGGGAGGCAGAGAGCACAGCACACACTCTTTCCTTTGCTTTCACTGTGTTCAGTTATTGAGCAGTCTGATGGCCCCCAGTGCCAATAACAGATCCAGCCTGAGCTCGGAGCCTGCTCAGCAAGACGGCCCTGGGGGACACACTCGCCCCCACCATAATTTCCACTCGCCATTGGCGAGCAGGCGAGTGGAAATTTCAAAGCCTGTATATATATATTAGGGATGCACTGATACCACTTTTGTAAGGCCCAGGGGTGTATTTACCACAAGGCATTTGCCTAGGGTGGCATTTTTTGGGGGGGGGCAGCACTGCCCCTTGAAAGAAGGGACACATGCAGCATGGGGACCTTACAGTGAAGTCGCACAATTTAAAAATCAAGTGACCTGCCGATTTCAGTTGCGATTTGCAAGACATCTGACACAGATGTCTATGCAAATTGCAACAAAAGTTGTGCATGCACTACTTTAGAAATCAGTGCTGCTCCTTAGGTTTCTGTTTCCATTTTCACACTCTCTCTCTTTTCTTATTGGAAGTAAAACACTGTTATTTAAACAGCTCAAGCTACAATTTACACCAGTGCATGGTTTTTAATAAATACATATTTAAAAAAATAAAACATAAGTTTAAAATATACATTTAAAAAAAAAATTGACATAAAACAGTTTCCCTATTCTTTCACAGACCACCTCCTCCCCATGGTACCTTTGCCATTTAGTTTAAAAATCCTCAGCAATATATAATTTTTAGAATGGTATGGGACATATTTAGAAGCTTTATTGCTATCTCTACCACCACTTGGTTGATTTTCTTTCACTTTTTTTTCCCATGATGGTTGTTACATGTAAAAGATTTGATAGCAGAAATCCACAATACAGAGACAGACAGTAATTAAAACCAGGTAGACAATATAACGTTTCCCCATGCTACCCAGAAGTATAAAAAAAATCAGGCTGTAGCTTTTGCAAACAGTGGGATTGATTTACTAAAGGCAAATAAGCGGTTCACTTTGCATGGGAAGTTGCACTTTGCAAGGGCATTTCTCCCAGAGCAAATGCCCTTGCAAAGTGCAAATTTCCTTGAAAAGTAAACAGACTGTTTGCCTTTAGTAAATCAAACCCTGTGTTTCATAAATCATTAAAATTCATCATCCAAGCTTCTTAACAGTATTCTTCTTTTAACATGAATTTCCATATACCTTTATTCTGTCATTAGCTTTCTTTCTGCTACTTCTGATCTTTCTTTGCCTCTCTTCTCTCCCTTTCACTTTGTACCATTTGTTTTATTTTTGATTGCAGTTTCAAGGTGTTTTTCATCTCTGATATTAATAACTCACAGCAGATAGCTTATACACTAGATCCAAGGAATGTTTTGCTTTATATTGTGGAACAAATGAGTAGTCATCTGTGTACGTCAGTGTGTTTTACTGTAAATTGTATTTTGAAGATTATCAGTTTTTGCATTATATCTGGGTATGTTCAGTTCTTGTCTCTGTATTTCTTCTTAAGTGTTAATAAAAATACAATAAAAGGGTGCCAGGAATTAGCTATGATGTCAGTAAAGACATTTCAGCAGCACAAAAGTATTCATTCATTCTCACTGCTGTAGTTACCACTTGGGAATTGATTAAAAGATTGAATGCTAAAAATGGTTTTACAGTAAGTGTCCTGATTTCAGACAAAAGTTTTGAAAAATTTCAGTTAACAGAGACATTTATACTGCTAGTACTGTAAATGCATATATAATACCAAATACATGGAATAGCAAACATGTAAAAGTATGACCATCAGATCAAAAATTACTTTAAATCTCAACTTCAGATAAAAATTAAATGTAAATAGTGCATTGTGCAACAATCTGTAGGCAGGTGCAGTCTGCTTCCTCCACTGAAGTGGCATTCAACCGGATCGGTACTGCAGCTGGAGAGGAAGTCAGGAGAAACCTGATTCCTCTATAGCTTCCTTGGCCCCTGGGGCATTGTTCCATTTGGCTATGCTGCATCCAGGTGACCCCTGGTGGCTATCTTGGGTCAACAGAGCCATTTTAGGGCACTGTTCCCAAGTTTTGGCACACATTTGTGAAGTTGAGAGTATAGGGAAAGAGCACCCGTCTGTCATGGAAAGTGATTAACGGCATTGAGAGGTTCAGAATGAGTAGGGACGGGCTAATGACACACCATCCTTTTCATAAGCCTCCCCATTGGGAACATACCAACCAGGCTGCATTCCGCCCTCTGAGATAGATGCTGTCGGTGCAGCTGAGCCTGCTGTATTCCCAAGCTGCACAGAACTTTGAGTGTTTCCTGGCATGGTACTCTCCATCTGGGCTGTTTGTTAAGTTGGGCCATTCCTTCAATACAAGTTTTTGTTATGTACAACGGAACTCTGTGTAATTACTATGCCACACCATGCTGCACCTATCCACAACCTTACTCCTCAGTCTTGATTCCAAAGACCTCTTCCTAAACCTGCAATATAAAGGATCACAGTTTTCTCCATAAGTTGAGCTAATTTCCTGCCCTGGGTTCCAAACATTTTACCTTCTCCCTAACTTCTTGGACAAGGTTCCCCTCCATGTCTCCGTGAGTTCTCCTGCCTCTGAAGCCAATAAGAGAAGACCTGGTTGCTGTACGTGACACCTTCATCAATAAGCAGTGTCTACATCACACAGGCAGTGATGTTGACACCTGAAGAAGGACGCCCAGGGAATAAACAGAAGAAGGGAGAAGAATTGTTGTGTGACTCTGGCTTCAGCTAAGTAAAATGGGCATTTGGAGAATTTATTTTTTTCATACAAGTGGTTAGTCAGAGGGGGTGTTGCTAGTGTCCTGCAGTTGGGCTTTATGATAAATACTACAATAGCAATGCTAACTGTCTTAATGAACATGTTTCTTACTTTTCCATTCACTGTTTGTAGCTACCAAGTCTTTGATCTATGCAAAGCATTAAAAGTTTTTTTTTTTTTACTAACAATTTAATACAAGTTCAAGCCAAAAGTGATGGGTCATCATTGTCGGTTTCTTTCTTTCACTGTAATCCTTTTATCTTTTATGCAGACTTGTAAACCATGACAACATCAACAAAAATGACTATTACACCATAAGTGATCGTGGAATCACTCATATCTGTAATGGAGAGGTTCTATTCCTTGAACTGGATCGATGGAAACAAGAATATCTTTACCACAAAGCTCTGAAGCAAATCCCTACCTTTGCCCTTTTCCGCAAGTGGAAAGCATTTACTGTATGGAGAAAAAATGTTCGTGCCAAGAAAATTAGTCAATGTCGCAGGGCCCTGCAGGAAAATCTGTTTATTGTTAATTCAGTAGGTATCTCAAATTAGCTAAACTTCAAGCAGAAACCCCACTGAATGTAGTTATGTATCTATTAAAAAATTGTGATTTTTATTTTGAATCCAAATAGTATAAAAATCTGAATTTGACTTGATTTTAGGCTCTTGTAATCCCCTATACAGCAGCACCCAGACTATAAAAGGGAAGGGCACCACTAGAGACCAATCAGATGTGCTACATGCACATGGCCAACAAGAGACATACTGTTAAGAGGATAGAGCAGAGGGATAACCTCATTAGTCAGTTGCTGCTCCTTCACTGTAAAGACAAAGGCTGGTGGCAGGCGGGAGAGATAGCTGTGTTGCGTAACAACAGTAGAGAAAAATCAGGTCACAGGGCTGGGTATGTTTTCTGGTTGAGCTTTGCAACTCTCAGGACTTAATAGAGTGAAGTACAAATTCTTGGATAGGTAAAGCAGCTTTCATACATGTATTTCAGTGGTGTTATTAGCTGTTTCCTTAAACTGTTACTAAGCACACAACAGTAAAATCAGTCTGTATATGAAGTCAAACATGCTTGCTATACTCACGGTGGAAACTAAGGGGTGATCCTCTGCATTGCGTAAAAAGGATGTTTGATCCTGTCCACCATCCATCTGCTGATAGAACAGAACCTTGGGGGCAAGCTGCACATGTTCAGTTTGGTGTGTATTGCTAGAGAGTTTTTTTTCTTGGGAGAATGCATGTGATCAGCACAGGACCAATCAGCACTGTCCAGACAAAGGATCAGGGGTTATGCAGCCTCATAGGACAATCAGGGGAGAATGAAAAATCCTCCTACAAGCTTTAACCGGTCCTCTGCTGGACACTGATAGAAGTCAGAAAACTTCTTTATACTGCTGATGAGAAAAGGTATTTAGCAGTTTATATTTACTAAAATAATTGCATTTCCATGTTCTGTGTACTGTGGGAGACCGGATATAGTGAATGCAGGGTCCTGGGTTTAGTAACACTTTAATTATCTAATCTACTCACATATAGTTATGATAAATTCAGTATGTATGGTGTTTTACAGTGTGTGCACTCTCTTTTTATACACACACACACACTATATATACTATAATAAAAATAATTGTGAACTTGTTTTCATTTTTCATTAGCTATACATTGGTTAAAATCATAAAATTATTTGTATAATTATTTTAAGTGACATAAATGCACAAATGTGTGTAATTGTCTCACTTTTTATACAATATCAGTGTAAATTGCAAATTTTTTCAACAGATTGTCAAATCTAAGCTCTAACAACTGCTAAGCATCTCCTGACTGTTTTGCTGTGGAACATTTTGTTACAGTGCTTTACCTCATTTATTAATATTTTCTAAACATAAACTTGAAAAAAAAAGAAGATAGCAATATTAACTCGTTTTTGAAAAGGCCATAGATAGCATATTAGTTGAATGTAGAATGGCGAATCCTATTCATTTATTTAGGAAACATACAAGGCAAACATTATTAGCAGAAAATGAATACAGCCACCAGACATACAGACTAGTAAGCTGCAATATATTACCTTTCTAGTTTTGAGTTTAGTTAATGAATGGTGGGATTTTAGCTTCTTATTACTGTCTATATACTAAATTGTTTCTTCTTACTTATGCTTCACTTCTTTACAATGAAATATAAATTTAAATATATATTTTGTTGTTTCCTTCCAGTTTCTGCGGCCTGCTCTCCTCAATATCCAAGAAATGTGTTATCGACTTAGTGACATGGGCCTGTGTCGCATAGAGAAAGGATATACGTATACATTGAAAGAATTTGCTGAAAACCAATTTAAACAACTTCAAGAGGTATGGCACAATTCATAAACTATTTTCAAAGAGTCTAGCACTTAATAGAAGAGCTGGCATATAGAGCTGCTTTGAACTTCTATTGGTTACTCAGTGTCAATCAGTCTTGTGATCAGTACACATTCTTGGCTACTTATATTGCAGAATTGGCAATGCATGAACACTTTCACACCCAGCCAACTGAAACTGAAGCTTCAGAGAGTAGATGGTTGTACAGGCCCAATCTGTAAAGGTTGCAAAGCACTCTATTTGTAAGTTCTTCTGAGCTCAGCCAAGCTTACAGGTGACTGCAATGGATGGGAAAGTAGGGTGGAAATTGATCTGGTGCTGCATTATTATCATCAGGGGAATAATATCGATTGGGATAGGTTTTAACCTGCTGATCAACTGTTTCTCTGATAGTGGTTTGATAGCTTTCTTGATGGCTATCCACGGACATGAAATCTTCACAGTTGTTTTCCTGTGTCTCTGGATACTCTAATCTTTGTTGACACGTTAGACTGGGGACATGATTAAACTTGAAAATTGGAATTTACCTGAATTGAGCTGATTGCTCAAGGTGGAGATTAACAAATGTTTAATGGTCCAAGGAAACTAGAGCAAGGCAGTCTGGACTGACAAGAACTAATAGCTAATATTAATTCTTGCTCTAATTTATATAGTTTTTTATATAAAATACTTTTTTTTTTTTTTAGAATTTTTTAAACATGGTGCATAGAAGCTTCAGTGCATGTGGTACATGGTAGGCTGTCTAGTAAGATACCTAGCCCTATCTCTGAACTTGTTCTGACAGCTCTTGCGGGTTTAAAAAAAGGAGGGGTTTGTTTCTCTTCTGATTCAGTCATCTGATTCATTCAGATCAGAGCTACATTAGACAAAAAAAATGGAAACACTACATGATTTGTATGTGTGAAAGGGGTGACATGTTTCACGTTAAAAGCAGAAGTGATGGAACATTCTTTTGCTGTGTGATGAGACACCTAGCTAACAGGTGGGAAGCCTTACTTTCAGCATTCACTGTGTGCGCTGCTAGCAATACGTATTAATGCCAGAGCTTACTGAGTTGTAAAGAGGGTAAATTGTTGGTGCCCGCTTAGCTGATGCCTCTGTGACTGAAGTTGCCAATTTATTTGCCATGTTGGCAGGTACAGTATCAAAGGTTATGACGGCATATACAGTTTCTGGGAAAACATCATCTGACAAGCATAAGCATGGTCAACATGGTCAACTGACCGAAAGAGACAAAAGGACATTGCGCAGGATTGTAACCTGAAATAAGAAAACAACTGCTGCAAAAGTGACTGCAGAGCTCAATCTCAGTCTTCACAGGACTTGAGACTGAGCTCTGCAGTCACTTTTGCAGCAGTTGTTTTTTTTATATTGCTAACTGACTAAACAAAAATAAAAACTGTTTTTAATATTTTATATTTATATTTTTTTTACTCCCTTTCTACTTTCACCTGCATTCTTACTCCACCATCTTTGCCAGTGCAGGGAAGAACAGCTTTAGCAACCGCAGTTTAACCTAATGATGGAATTTCTTCCAAGCTGTTATTGTTGGGAATGCAACAGCATGTACTATAATGTACTATATATAGTATTGTATGTTAATATCTCACTGAAATTGAGATATTAATTCACTGAAAGATGGCAAGTGCTTCAGATATGAAGTTTACAATAGCAAAGCTCAACAATACCAACTACCAGCTATGGAAGTTTAAGCTTGAAATGCTGTTATCCAAAGATGACTTGTGGCAGGTACTAGATACACACAGACCCAATAACAACCCGGAAGAATGGGACAGAAAAAACAGGCAAGCAAAAGCAGTCATAAGCCTGTTAGTGGAGGACGATTAACTCATTCATATAAGGAAAGAAAGCACAGCTAAAGGTATGTGGACTGCATTACAAAAACTGCATGAACGTGCAAACCTAAACAGTAAACTATATCTGCTACGCAAACTGTATAAGATGAGGCTGGAAAAAGGGCAGGAAATGGGTGAACATGTAAATGCTATGCTAGAAATTGTGGACCAGCTGGGTGCAATAGGTGAAGAAATAAAAGACAATCATGTTGTGGCACTACTGCTATGCAGCCTTCCAGAATCATACAGTGCCCTTATAAATGCTCTAGAAACTAGACCGGAAACTGAACTGACGCTAGAATATGTTAAGGGAAAATTAATTGATGAATACAGCAGAAGAAAGGAAAATTTGCACAGTGAAGACAACGAGAGACCAGAGGCAGCTCTGAAGGTGCATGAAGGCATAAGACAAAGCAAAGAAACCAGGGTATGTTTTCGCTGCAAAAAGGCCGGTCACATGAAAAAGAACTGTTCAATCTGGAAAGCTGAGCAGCGAAAGCGGGAGCTACCCACAAGAGAAAGAGCTAAAGTGGTCATGAAAGAAAATGAAAGTGCATCATGGAGTGGTACTTTTAAAGTGACTCAGAATAGTACCTCTCACGGATGGTACATTTATTCAGGGGCAACAAGTCACATGACAAGCGACGAGACATTCTTCACAGAAATTGATTTTAGTGTAAAAGATAAAGTCTTCCTAGCAAATGGGAAAAGTATTACAGCGGAAGGTAATGGTCAGGGATTTCTGAACTGCAACAGGGGGCAAGCAGAGCATCCTTGTAAAGAATGTTCTATATGTTCCAAGCCTAGAAGGAAGCCTCCTATCAGTTATTATTCCAGGTACACAATAATGTATCTAATGAAGCACAAAAGTGAGACATTAGAAAAACTTTAAGAGTTTGTAGCTATGACAAGCAACAAGTTTCAAAGGAAACCTGGAATAATACGCACTGACAATGGAGGGGAATATATGAATAAAGAGATGGAATCATACCTAAAGAAACAAGGTATTATACACCAAACAACTGTACCATACACTCCTGAACAAAACGGCGTAGCGGAAAGAAAAAATTGCACTCTTGTAGAAATGACCAGATGTATGATTTCGGATGCTGCCTTACCTAACAAATACTGGGGAGAAGCAATAATGACTGCAACATACCTACAAAACAGGCTCCCATCAAATGTTATTGAGAGTACACCATATGAAATGTGGAATGGATCAAAACCTAACGTAGGACACATCAGACTGTTTGGCTGTAAAGCATATGCCCACATTCCAAGTCAGAAACGCTCCAAGTTGGAGAACAAAGCCATAGAAGGCATTCTGGTGGGCTACAGTGAGCAGAGTAAGGGATATAGAATCCTTTGTCCAAAGACCAACAAGGTCACAGTAAGCCGCAGTGTTTATTTTGATGAAAGTGAAGCACCAGATAATACAATTCTTGAAAAATATGGAGAGGATTTACGCGCTGAATCGGCAAGAGACACTGACCCATGTGAAGCAGGACAAGAGCCAGAACAAGAAGTGGAACTTACAATCAACGAGCCAATAGAACCCACTGAACAACAAGAAATCAGAAGATCCTCTCGAATGACAAAAGGGATTCCACCCCGCAGGTTATCATACGCTGCTAAAACACATCAAACACAGGAGCCAACATCCTGGGAAGACATAGAAACTTTGCCGAGAAGGGAAGCCGATCAGTGGAGAAAAGCAGCTGAAGAAGAAATAAAATCACTTCAAGAGAATAAAACTTGGTCACTAACAGAACTCCCTCCTGGTCGCAAAACCATCGGAAGCAAATGGACTTTTAAAGTGAAATATGATACAGAAGGAAACATCTATAGATACAAAGCAAGATTAGTTGCCAAGGGATACTCCCAGAAATTTGGAGAAGATTACGATGAGACATTTGCTACAGTTGTGAAACATTCTACCATAAGAACACTCCTTAGTATTGCTGCTGGAAAGGGAATGCAAGTAAAGCATCTAGATGTCAAAACTGCCTTTTTGTATGGAGACATCAAGGAGGATCTGTACATGGAATAGCCACCAGGATTTGAGTAAGAAAAGAACCTTGTATGCAAACTGCAAAAGAGCATCTATGGCCTCAAGCAAGCGGCGAGAGCATGGAATGAAAAAGTGAACGAAATACTCAGAAAAGAAGGGTTCTCAAAAAGTAAAGCAGATCCATGTCTGTATTCAAAGAATCAAGAGAACAAATGGACATACATCCTAATATACGTCGATGACATCTTGACGTGTTTTGAACAAGAAGGGGACTATGACCAAATAGTTCACAAACTGAAACAAAATTTTGAAATTAAAGAGTTGGGGAACATTACTCACTACCTAGGAATTCAAATAGAGCGGGAAGAGGATGGAAGCCATCTTCTTAACCAACAGTTATGTTGTGACATGGAATCCTACTTTTTTAATAAGTGTTGCCTTGAAAGTCAAAATAACATCATACCTGCTCTGCTCCTGTTTTTTCCTTGTTGAGAAATCTTGCTTATGAATAAAGAGCCTCCATGCTATATTTGTAGTTGCTGCAATCATTGCTGTAATCATCCTCACATACAGCAATGATATGTGAAGCTCTCTTGAACTCCCTTAGTCATGAATAGTAGGGTTCACAACACAAACATAGATTACATCTTAACAACCTGTAGGCACAGGACCTTCCAAACGCTGAGCTTCATGTTCAGGTTGACTAGTGACTTCCTAAACTGCATCTCTTTTATCTAGATGCAAGTACAAATGAACATCATCCACAAGTGACAACTAAAACCACAGCATTATTGAGGTCATGTTTTCTGTCAGCAAAACATAACCCTGGAATCTGTTACAACTTAACTAATAACTAAAGTGTATACCGTATTTTCCGGCGTATAAGACGACTTTTTGACCCTTGAAAATCTTCTCAAAAGTCGGGGGTCGTCTTATACGCCGGTACACATGTTTAGGGGGGCTGCGGCATTAAGTACAGGGGTTTGCAGGGGCTGATGTCTCTTACCTGGATCCAGTCCCACGACGATCCGGTCCAGGAAGCGCGGCGTCTCCTTCAGTTCGGCCACTGGATGTTCGTGCGGCTGCTCGGCTCCGCCTCCTCACCGGTGATTGGCCGCCAGAACTGTAGCTCAGGAAAGGCACACAGGCGGCCAATCACCGGCGAGGGGGCGGAGCCGAGCGGCCCCGCGAAAATTGAGTGCCGGAGCAGCAGGTAAGTGTTCTGTGTAGAGGTGCTGCTGCAACCACATATGCTGGCTGCAGCAGCACCATACGAGAACAGGGTCAGCAAGTCTCAGTGGGAGGAATAGTGCCCCATCATTGGTGTCACTGATACCAATGATGGGGCACTATTCCTCCCACTGACACCAACGATGGGGCACTATTCCTCCCCCCCACTGACACCAATGATGGGGCACTATTCCCCCCCCACTGACACCAACGATGGGGCACTATTCCACCCCCCACTGACACCAATGATGGGGCACTATTCCACCCCTCACTGACACCAATGATGGGACACCATTCCTCCCACTGACATCAATGATGGGGCACTATTCCTCCCACTGACACCAATGATGGGGCACTATTCCTGCCACTGATACCAATGATGAGGCACCATTCCTGCCACTGATACCAATGATGGGGCACCTATTCCCCCCACTGATACCAATGATGGGGTACTATTCCTCCCACTGATACCAATGATGGGGCACTATTCCCCCCACTGATACCAATGATGGGGCACTATTCCTCCCACTGACACCAATGATGGGGCACTGTTCCTCCCACTGACACCAATGATGGAGCACTATTCCTCCACTGATACCAATGATGGGGCACTATTCCTGCCACTGATACCAATGATGGGGCACTATTCCTCCCACTGACACCAATGATGGGGCACTGTTCCTCCCACTGACACCAATGATGGAGCACTATTCCTCCACTGATACTAATGATAGGGCACTATTCCTGCCACTAATGCCAATGATGGGGCACTATTCCTGCCACTAATACCAATGATGGGGCACTATTCCTCCCACTGACATCAATGATGGGGCACTATTCCTCTCACTGGTGTGCATTGGAAGAGGGGTAGTCTTATACGGCGAGTATAGCCCAAACACTACATTTTAGCAGGAAAAGTAGGGGGGTCGTCTTATACGCCCAGTCGTCTTATACGCCGGCAAATACGGTATATTGCCAAATCTTTCAATAGGGACACCTGTACTGGTGACAGCTGGAAAGATTTTCTTAGGGACATGAAGTTACAAGAAATTTACCCCACAGGACGCAGACAACAAAAGCTGACCTTTCTCTGCTCTCGCGAAAATAAAAAAACTATTTGACATTCTACATATACCTTAAAGAGAAGTTGTCTGAAATGATAATATTCAAAATATACCAACTGATTAAAATGTGTAAGTCAAAAATGTGTAAGTCTGTCAAAAAAACTTCAGACATTACAAGCTTGGGGCTGCGTAGGTAGAGATAGCGCAGCAAAAACTGGATGCAGTGAAGGCTGCAGGTGCAGCACAGTTTGGGTATTGTTGGAACCTGGTTTGTATGTGATGACAAAATTAAAGTAACAAAAGAAAATGGATGAATGTACTTGGCTTGGATTGAGCCACTGAACAGATTGGAGATATTCTGGGTTTTTGTGATTGGTGAATATGGTCAAATGGTGAGATGATCACTCAAGAAGATACCACCATTCCTTCAGGGCCAGCTACATAGCTGACAACTCACAATCCATGATAGCCATAATTCTTTGCCATTTTATTCTACAAAAGAAAGCACAGGGGCACAGTCTGCAGAAGTACAGCATTGACACTGTGACTTATGTAAAGCTGGTCCAATTGAGAAATCATATTTCAGAGTGTCAAACGCTTTCACTTCTTCAGGTAATATCTGTGAACCATAGGAATCATTCGGTTGCCTTCAGGCTGGCAGGATGCAGCCAATTTACAACAGGTGAGACTTTGCCAGAATCCATTAGAAGACTGTCCTTGGAGACAATATAGCTAAAGAATTGCAAATCTCTACCTTGGCGAAGAACCTTTTTTTTCTCGCAACCGCTGTGTTACCGCATATGCTGATGATGTTCGTGGAGGTGGAAAAATAAACATGAAAAATAGACAAGATATACCACTGCACACACATAAAGGAGGTCCCATAAGATTTAATTACGTATTAGAAGAACGTGGAAGCATTACATCACCTCATCCCCCTTCCTCAGGAGACCAGATTGTAGGCCCTCCCTGAGGTAAGGTTTGAAGATCTGGGCTCCTAGACAGTGATTGAATAGATCACTGATGAGGGGCAGTGATGTCAACAGCGTCCTTAGAAAATACGTTAGAAAAATTAAAATTGCCAGTCAAAATCTGCAGAATGGGTTGGGCATGGGCCAGCAGTACTACTTTTGTAATTGGTATAGCAGGAAGACAACAGGAATAGCAGAGAGGGTCCCAAGCCAGGACTTTGAAAGTGGACCAGTTCATGGCTAGTGAGTGTCTCTGTAACCAAAAAAAGCCCAGAATGATGGAGGAGGCAGCCTGTGGCAAGACCAGGAAAGAAAGGGTTAGACTGGTAATCATAATAATATAGTTGCAAATAAAATCAATTGATAAAAACATGCAGTTTGTAGCTATACACAATGAAAATCAGGGCTCTAGGAGCTTCTTGTGTTTACTTTGAGAAAATATTGTCACATATACTGTATATTATATGACTAAAAAATTGTGGACACCCAACCATTACACCAGAAGCATCAAACTATGTTTTCGAACAGGTGAGGGAGATGGAGGAACTGGTACATACTAGCAAAGAAACAATGTTCTCATTTACTACTACCTGGATGAGGTGGTTCTTGTTTACCGACTTGTGAAAGCAACACTGTCCCTCTTGAGTTATCTCTTTTGGGTCCATACCTCAAGTTTTACATGACTTCACTTGCCCCACCTGGTCGAGCGATAGGGTGCTAGGTGCTCTCCAGGAGCCCCCTTCTTCCCCGCCTCCCTCTCCCCCTTTCTCTACCTACTTCCCACCTTTTTTTTCTCTTTTTCCCCCATCCTGCGACTTTCCCTGTTCACGCCTACCCTTCCCCAAAGCTGGATTCCTTATCCCCCCCCTTCTTCCCACCCCTTTTACACCTTTTACTCCTCTCTCACCTAACATCCATTTATTGACCGTCCTAGGATTCTACCCTCATGCCCCACATACTGGCCTATTTTTAAATAGTGGTGCAATCAATGTGACGGCTTAACACCCCTTGAATAATGTTCCTATACATTTTGCTGAGACACTGTTCTAATTGTTTTCCACAATTGAGCTCACACCCTTTTTTATCTAATTGTTGGTTGATACTCTGTAACCACAGATTGTGCATACATGTTGATACTGTACTGCAGATCCTATGCTGCTTCATGTACCAGATTATGTTTGTACTGCATCACCCATAATTTTTCTCAATAAATATTATGGAACAAAAAAAAAAACAGTTTTCATGTACCTGTCTTTGTGCACAGAGGCACAGCCATGCTGGAACAGTAAAAAGGCCTCCCCCATAATGTTGGAAGTTCATGGTTGTCTAAAATGTACTGTATGCTATAACATTACACTTCACTGGAAGCAACTGAACTCAATATTTGTTAAGTTTGTCACATACTTTGTGCCATACAATGTACAGTGCTCAGCATACATGAGTACACCCCAACAGATTTGTCAGAAAACCTTTACTTTCCTTTCAGAATGAACATTTTCTATGGGACACTATCTTACAAAACACTCCCACAAATGCGGGCCATTGATTGCAAACAAGACTTGTTTATTTGCACACACAAAAAAGTATTTTCCTAACAAATTAATTCAAGACCATGTTGCAAAAATGAATACACCCCAATAAAAGCCTTAGGAGCAAAGCTAAATTTTAGACAACAAAATCCTAATTAACAAGAATTCAACTACAGGTGAGTCTAATTATTCATTAAACAGGTGTCCAGCAGACAGTTGATTATAAAAGGGCTTTACCTAACAAAGGAAATCCCTTCCCATTTCATACTGTCAGCATTGGCGCTACATGGAAGAGAAATGCCACAAGGCCTGAGAAAGAAAATAATTTCTTTACAAAAGAAAGGTGAAGGCTACAAGAAGATCAGCAAAGCTTTACTTAGCAGTCAGAATAATGTAGCAAAAGTGATACAAAAATGTAAAAAAGATGGAACTGCAACCATCTCACAGAGATGTCCAGGCCGTCCACAGAAGTTAACACCTCGACAAGAGCATCTTCTGATGAGAAGGGTTGAAGAAAATCGCCATGCAAGTTCACTGCAGTTAGCTAAAGAAGTAGAAAACCAAACTGGGGTGATTGTTTTCCGTGACACAATACGGCATACACTGCAGAGGAATGGCATGCATGGGTGTCATCCACAAAGTAAGCCTCTCATAAAGCCCATGCACAAAAAAGCCTGTCAAGAATTTGCAACAGCCCATGCTGAAAAAGAAGAAGACTACTGGGACTCTGTACTCTGGAGTGGTGAGACCAAGATAAATGTTTTTGGAACTGATGGCTTCAAAACTGTATTGTGTCACAAAGGTGAGGAGTACAAAGAAAAATGCATGGTGCCTACAGTGAAACATGGTGGTGACAGTGACCTTCTCTGGGGATGCATGAGTGCTGCTAGTGTCGGGGAGCTGCCTTTCATTGATGGTATCATGAATTCACAGATGTACTGCTCTATATTGAAAGAGAAGATGCTGCCATCACTCCGTACCCTTGGTTGTCGTGCACTTTTCCAACATGACAATGATCCAAAACACACATCTAAGGCCACTGTTGCATTTCTGAAGTAGAACAGGGTGAAAGTGATTCAGTGGCCAAGTATGTCTCTTGATCTGAACCCAAATCAAACACCTATGGGGAATTCTGAGGAGACAAGTTAAAGCGGAGTTCCAGTTGATTAAAAAAAATAAAAGTCAGCAGCTACAAAAACTGTAGCTGATGACTTTTAAAATACAGACACTTACCTGTCCCATGATCCAGCAGTGTCCTCACCATGGCTAGTTTCACCAGCCGTCTTCTCTCCCTGGTGCCGGCATCTCCAGTGTGGGCACCCGGCTGTGACAGCTTGCGGCTTCACAGCCATGTGCCCACACTGAAGATGTCGGCACCGCATGCACGAATAGCGCTACGTTTTGTGAATGGTCCCATAGTCTTCTGGGACCTGTCACATGTCCCAGAAGACTACGGGGAGGGAGGGGGGGAGGACAACTTCAGCTTCTGATCGCCTTAGGCGATCGCAGTGGAAGTGGGGGCGGGTACCTCTCAAATTTGGGTACCCGTTCCCCCCCACTCCCCAAAGGTGCCAATCCTTAACGGGGAGCGGGGGACATTGCATTAAAGCGGAACTTCCCCTTTTGGGTGGAGCTCCGCTTTAAGCATCACTCTCCATCCAGCATCCAGTCTCTAAAAGAGGTCATTCTTGAACAATGGAAAAAGAGAGATGTTGAAATATGTTGCCAACCTGTTCATTCCATGCCTAGAAGATTTGGTGCTGTCCTTACAAATCACGAAGGTCATACAAAATACTAGATGTAGTCGTTTTTGTTGTGGGGTATATTAATTTTTGTATCAACTAATTTGAGTAAAACTGAAGATTTTATAATCTAAGTTATATTGTTAACTTTATTTTCTAATATGTAATGAACTAAACAAATGTTCTATAAAACTAATTTTTAAAAATTTTTTTAAAATGGTTCTTGTGCTCATTGAGATATTGATTAAAATCTTATTTTTCAAAAGTGGTGTACTCAGTGGTGTTATCTCTTAGGTTGCAAATCGCCTGTCTGAGTTCCGTGACTTAGCAAAGGAAGTAGTCAGGAGCGCTAGTCGAACAGCTTTGCTAGTAGCTGGATTCACACCGGATGACTACCCCAATGATTCAGAAAATCCAGGTAAAATAAGAATCCATGCACATATAAATAATTTGCCACACTGGTTATCTGTGATAATATTGTGTTTTCACTGTAAGCTACTATATACATCTTTTATGGTTTAGAATTACTTTCACATAGAAAGAAACTTTTACATTTAGGTTGTAAAACTTATATCCTTATTAATACACTTGTGACAGAAATAATTGACTACAGTCTGTGATACTTTTTTTATTTGCATTAAACCTTTTTATGTACATTAGTGCAAATAAAAAAAAGTTCCACAAACAGTACTCAGTTGTTTAGGTTGTAAAACTGTAATATTTGAGGTTCAAGTTGAGTTAATGTGTTTCTAATGAAACAATATTGCTTACCCTTAGTAAATATGTGTAAGTATGAACCAAATGTTTGCACACACAGTACATAAAATATTTTCTAATTTAGTGAGTATGTAAATAATAAAATAATTCCCAATAAATTTTCTTTATGACAAACGAGTTAGTAACATTCACCGTGGTTAATGTAGATCATCGCTTGCTCCAGTAAAACTTATATATTTCTCCTGTTGCTTTTTTGTCATTCCATACCATCCCTGACAGAGGTGAGAAGAGTTTCATTGTTTTCTTTTATCCATATTATATGCTTAGATGTGGGTAGTGGTATGATTGGGTTCACAAAATTGGTAATGGGTGGTAATGTTGGAGAAAGGGAGGTGGTATATCCTTTGCCTTTTAGATTAACCTAAGGGAAGTGTCACATTTTTAAAGCTGAACTCCAGGCAAACCAATAAATACACAATTGAAATACATATATGGGAGCTATTTTACCTGCTAAATGATTTGTATTTCTGTCCATCCATTTCTGAGATATACACAGCACAGCCTTGTCTGGCAGGAGACCTTTTTGCTGTTGCACTTAAAGAACACTTACAGGTCTCATCTCCACCATCAGCCTATGACTAGACTGTGCAAGGAGATGCAGCCCATTGATGAGCTCATCTTTCAGTCACTCTGCTTTCACCTGCTATCTGCACGTGTCTTGTACTGCAGCAGAATAATTCCTAGTGCTATCTCTGCCCTCCCACCCCAGGACGGAGCTCTTGCAATTAAAAATCTAATGATGTGTTAATGAATACAGAGCTGCATCAGTCTATGGCTTTTTTGTATGCCTGGAGGTTAGCTGTTAGTAAAATTCTGTTGTACTAGATTTTATTATGAATACATTTATATATTATAATATATATATATATATATATACATTTTTATGTTTTAAATATGTGCATGTGTGTGTGATTATGTGTGCTGCCAAAAACATGAGCATTAAGCATACAGGAGCTTAAAAATGTGTTAATGTTTTGTTCCTGAAGGAATTTTAGTTGGATCTTCAGCACAAGATAAGCTGGCTCTGTCTCACATTAAAGGTGACCTCTTTGGAGAGTCTTCTGATAAAATGACATACACAGAACAGGCAAACAAGAGGTCTCACTGCAGAAGGCTAACATGGTCAGTGGACAAGCTATGACAGTAGTAGTGATATTGCAGATATACTGTTTTAATTATTTAAATACTAGTAGTAAGGTAACATGAATACGTGCCTGTCAATAAACAGAATGTACTGTATAACAAAATATTTTATGAACTTGTTTTTCAAATGAAATGTATTAGTTACTATTTTATTAACTGTACTAGAAGATTGGTTGCTATGGACATGTCATTCCTTTTTTTTTGCAGCAGTTTTTTTTTTCAAAAAGTGTGAACTAATACTATTAAATTCTAATGAACAATTGAGAGATGTGTTGCTGGTGTCCCAAGCTGAGTTCAAAGGATGCTAGCATGTTTGATTTTCAAAAAGTAAAGGTAGCCAGACTGGCAATATGAGAATTACCCGCAGCTTCAAGATTTCAAGATACAGTACAATTTTTCAGGGGTCTAAGTTCAGATAACTGTAAAAAGCTTAAAAATGGAAATATTTTTGCAAGTTTAAGTAATGTTTACTTTTAGGCAAGCAGCTAAATATTCAAGTTGAAATACATATGTGAAAAACCGCTAGCACAACTGTAATCTCATTCAGCCAGTTTTCTAAAGCAGACACCCTTGCCAGACAACATACAAAGTCATGACCATATGTGTTTCCCCACTGCATTCAAGGCTAATGACTGAATAGTTAAATCGTTGAATAGTTAAAGAACACCAGCTTAATGATTAGATCGTTTCTGAATGTCCTAAAATTCCATTTGTTAGGTCACACAAAACTTTGTAATGCAGTAAAACCTGCTAATGTGCAGGGGATTACTGAAGACTCCATCCACTAAACATGTGCAAAGCAGAGCAGAGCCACAGGTTTTTACATGTCTCGCTTCCACATATAAGGAGTTTATTCTTAATTGTAGAATAACCTGCCTTAGTATATTGTCTTTTTGATAGATGAAAAGACCTGTATGAAGCCAGAAATGTCTTGAAAAATGAAAAATGATAAAACAGAAATTTAGCTTCAGCATTGCTGGGCCTTTGAAAAAAACCCTAATTGAAAAGTTAATTATGCTGTGCACAAATAGGTAATGAGGTTTGTAACACCATTTGTCACAGGAATACCAAAGAATAATGGCTCTAATAACAGTTTCCAAAGTAAAAGTTACCAAAAATTAATCTAGTGATGAATGTATATATTAATACATTGTAACATCATTAGAGGACTTACCTGTGTAATTGTAATAGAATGTCAAACACAAGTGATATGAGAGAATGTTTTAAGGTGTAGACTAGGCATCATTGTAAAACGGTGAAAGTTCACTAGCAAAAGTTCCAAGTCTTTAGTCAAAAAAGCATAGAAATTGTTCTGAAACCCACATTTCCTGATGAATTTGGCAAGAAGAAAATTGGACAAACACAAGCTTGAAAGTGAGAAGATACATGGAGAATTATCCAAGATGCTTAGGTGTGTGTTGAAGGGAGATCAAGGATTTATTCTTATTCTTTATAACAGGCAACAAATTTTGTTCTTTGATGTAAGAAAATTTAAAAACAAATCGTGACAACTGATGTTAGTGGATATGCAAATAAATATTATATAATTGGTAAAAGAGAGAATATGCAAGTTTCAAATTCATTCAAGGATTTTTAAAATATTGCTTACAAAATGGAAATGCTTATCACAGCTTTATCTCTTTTTTTTTAATCTTCCAAGCTTTATTCGATTGACTGATTACCTGATAGTGAACACCATGCACATTCTGGCTGTAAACTCTGTATCATCTTTGTTGAACTACCTGGTGGAAAAGATGAAATCTACACCTTCTCATGCAGTGATACTGACATGGAACACTAATTTCAAGCAAGTTGAAGTGAAAGACAAAAAGGTAATGTTAAAATTAAAAATTGTTTGTCTATTGATGTAAAAATGGTTTCCATTTGATTGGGCAGTCTGGGTATTATGAAGCTTCACCACTAATATCTTCCACTTGATTACTCAAATCATCTGCAAAGGTAATGTTTTGTGTTCAATAGTTTTTTTTATTGCGTTTTATCATAAACAAAGTGTACAAAATATTTGTGCATGAAGCGCACTACACATTTCATCAACACAATCTGATGTGATAAAATAGTTATAGATAAGGATATCATGTCCAAGAGCATGAGACTGCAACATAGTATCAGTGATCATACCTTCAGTAAAATGCCAATTAGACAGTAGTAAATGCAAGAATTACACCATATGGTTTAGTAAGAAAACATTGCTAAGTTGTAGCATGGTCAGAAAACATTTATACAAAAACATAAAAAACATAAAAATGAACTGGTAGTTTCAGAGTACAGGTATCACTCAATTTAGACATTCATTCATTGTTCATAGTTATAAAATGTTATAATGGAAGCTAACGTGGGGTTATTAACATAGACTGTCCAATAGTCCCAGTGCTTATGAAACCTCTCTCAATGGCTTGCAGAATAAGCCATAATATTTTCATATATATATATATATATATATATATATATATATGTATATATATATATATATATATATATATATATATACAGTATATATATATATATGATCTGTGTGTCTTTTAACCTCAGATATGTTGGGCATCTCACTAACTTTCCCCTTTTTAACCTGTTGCAAGGTTAATGTTTTATTCCAGAGACTTTAAGGGTGTATCCTCTTTCACAATAAAGGGCAGAGCACATAGAAAGAAAAGCAAAAGACACACTATGAAATCTAATCGGTTGAGTATGCTCTTGGTATGTGTAAAGATATGTACACAGCAAGCCCATGGTAACTAATTACAATGTTACGTAGGGTATTTTGGACTGATTATAGTTGAGCCTTAACCTACAGGGAGAAATGTCCTTAGGCCTAATTGAAACCCACATCTAAAAACTGGTGATGGAGGAGAAAGGATTTGGGGAATGGATAGACATTAATGCTCTTAAAATTTTCAACACTTAACCTTTCCAACACTGCAGGCCTCATTTAATAAGTATATATGACTGTACAGTTTCTTTACACCCTTCTCTTCATACTGGCCAACTAGCCTCTTTTAAGTCAAATATCCTAGGCTGCTTCTGGGGAATCTAAGTTAACAAAAACTCATGAACTTAGGAAACCAAAAAGTGGACCTACTTAAGATTTCATTAAACATGATAACTGTTTTCTTGTGAAGAAAATCACTCACTCGATTTTTTTGATTTTTTTAAGTTTATCTTGAAAGGCACAGATGCAGAATCAGTATGTGATTGCAGCATGCAAAATAAAAATAACAGTTTTGATTGGAGTTGGCTTTTGGATATGGTTGCATTGTAGAAACTAATAATTTGACAGTAAGGTTTTCTCTTTTTAAAAAGGCTTCTGCAGTGTCCCCGCTGCCGAGTGCCCCTGCAGAAGAAGAAATTGTGCCAATGTTCCTCACAGAAATCGTCCTCGATACCCAGTTATTATGGTTTGAGCCTTCAGTGGATGATTTTCAGGTTTGTCTCTCTTTTTTTTTAATACATAAAAATCACCTTAATGTGCTTTTTAAGTTCTATTGATATATAAAATAAATGTTGCATCCTATTTTAGTAATACACTTTCAGTGTGTATCTACCACAGTGGTATGTGAAAATATACACTTGTTTTATTATGTAAAATACATTTAGGTTGAACTTACCCTCCAGAAAATTTACCCCCCCCCTTCCTTACCAGGACATTTTTTGCGTTATGGCGCTGCGTTACTTTAACTGACAATTGCATGGTCATGCAATGCTGCACCCAAATTAAATTTACGTCCTTTTTTCCCACGAATTGAGCTTTCTTTCGGTGGTATTTGATCGCCTGTGCTTTTTTTATTTTTTGCACTATAGAAAAAAAAAAAAGTTTATTTTGAGAAAATAAACAATATTTTTGACTTTTTGCTATTAAACATGTCCAGTAAAAAAATTTAAAACATCACATTTCGTCATAAATTTAGGCCAAAATGTATTCTGCTACATATCTTTGCTAGAAAAAATCCATCCAGAGCAGTGTGCCTGAGCCGACAGGGAGGAGGACTGTTAGAAAACAAAGCAGCCCTCCTCCTCGTCGGAGATCCTTGATAATAACCGGGCACCGGCGGGTAATCACCAGCCAGGACCCGGTGATTGACAGCCACAGCCGTGAATGGTGGCACAGGTAGGGCGCGTGCGTCGCTTGCACTTGCCCCCTACCCGGAAGTGTGAAATCACATATATATACGTGATTTTGCGCACCCCTGCTGCCCTGTAGCAGTATTTTTGCTATACGGCGGTGGGGAAGCGGAGGCTACATGTAGCAATACACAATCTCTTTATTTTCTGTTTTTTGCAATATAAAACAACATTGTAGTTAAATTTTTAAAGGAACAGAGTACGTAAAATGTATTTTTATTTTGCAAAATTAATTTTCACCTTAGTAAATGTGATGAACATTCACTTTGCAAAGAAAAAAATCAAGACAAATTAAAACCACAGAATGTTTGCTTGTACATAAATGAATGATAGAAGTCAATATAGCTAATTCATAAAGCTAAGATGAAAATACCCTTGCAAAGTTAAAATTAATTTCTTCTTCAGTAATCCAGTTAAAATATATTACAAAAAAGGATTTTGAAAGTGTCAACAGATGAAATCTTTATTTCTTGCAGTGAAACATTCTTTAATAATTACAGTGCACACTGTAATGGGGGGAATGTGGTGTGCATCAGCTACCACAGCTTAGAGGGTGCCCATTACCCCTTTGTGATACCTTCCAGTGACTTTATCTTCTATCCTCTCCCCTGGAGTTGAAGTGTGCACAGGCATTTTTCTACACTACATTCATAACAGGGTGCTCATGGCTTGATGATCTGTAGGACTCAGAGGGAAATGAGATTAGCCCTTTGAGGACCATAAGATTATGGAACGCCAAAATAATAAATTTTTTTGTTTTTAAAGTTCGTACACTTCAGTTGCTGTAACTAAGCCATTTCATGAAATAATTGGCAAAAAACTAGATCCATTTCTTGTTTGTTGATAAGAACTAATATTTTGACTCAAACCAAAAAAAAAAGTGTTTTAAGTTCTTAATCAGATGATACAGGCAATTAAAAACATGGGAGAAATACGTCCCTTGGTCCTCAAAGGGTTAAGAGTATTCTTAGTTCTGGAGTCCAGCACTGATCAGGCAACTGAAAAATAATCTGCCTGCAGCCCATTTGCAGCCAGCAAGACAAAGGAATAGCTGAGCGGGCATTACCACCCTTCCTTAGCCAGGGATTCTCATATACTGTCTTGTGTCACCTTGTAAGCCCCCATTTTCACCTGAGCATTTAGTAGTGTGTTTCCCTATGTCTGACTATACTCAACAAAAATGCAAAATGCCATTGTTTGTAAGTTTCTGTTCACATTCAATACTCAGTCTCTTGCATACTCAACTACCTAAGCTCAGAGAAGTGCATGAGCTATATTTATAGTGCAATTAGGTACCTTTGGCCCCTAGATGTCATAGGGAGCACCTGTAAATGCACAACACATGTATTTTCATTTGTCTTTTAGAACTCCTCTCCTCCCCTTATTCAGCCTAGAAAACAAATGATGAAGCTTGATACAAATTCAAAATCACTTGCACAAAGCTTATAAAATTCTTTAAAAAGGTCCCAAAAAATGTTTTATAATCACCAGGAATTTATATGCTCTGCACACATATGAATGCCAGCTAAAGCTAGCCATAATCGAGTAATTTTTTTTTTGTTCAGCCAGGATGGAGCAGATCTCTCCATCTACACCAGTAAAGTGGATGGAGGGATTCCTTCCCACCAGGACATGGTTTTCTGAGAGTGGGACTCCCCGCTGTCAGAATACACGGATCATCAGGCTGCAGCTGTTGATCAAGAAAAGTATTCCAACATTTCCATTCAACACTCTAACAATCGACCTCTGTTGAGCGGGGGCAGCCACACATAGAATGAAATTCTGCCAATTCCTGCTGAACTGGCCACATTTCAATCCATTTATGTCCAGCTGAAATTTTTCAGGGAAGGGAGGGAACATTTGCTGGAGAGGGTTTGAGGAATGAAAGGTGGGGGTTGCTTGTCATGAATTATGCTGGGGGCAAGTTTTGTTGGGGAAAGGAGTGGGGAGGCTTTCTGGTAAGGGCTTCTAAGTCAAGATTGTCATATTATTGTACACATATCATCAATGATTGTTTGTTGCCTGCATATTATCACACTTTCTGGTATATTGTCATGAATGCCTGTTTGTTGTCTGCATATTGTCATGATTGCTTGCTTATTGTCTCCATATAGTCACAATTGTCTATTTTCTTGTCCTTATAATGTCATGTTTGTTCATTTGTTGCCCGTATATTGCCACAATTAGGTCCAGCAGGCCTTTCACTTTCCAGGCATGCTACTATTATCCTCATTTAGCCTCATTGCACTACAATCATCACTATTACATCCTTGAATTTTATTTTATTTAGCACTCTGTTGTTATCCCCAATCCTATGTTTCATTGTGGTGCACTATGAGTGCCACTATTCAATTATTGGATTATAGCTTTTTTTCCAGCATGAATAAACATAAAACATTCAGATAAAGAAGTATTCACTGTCATATTTGTTTCTGATAATTGTTAGTATTCATTTAATTGCATTTTTCCTACCTAAATGTATTTTGGTGGCTAGTGGAGTGTGGGGTGGGGGATGTTAAAAACAAATCTGCACCGAGTGTCAGCTATGCTATGTATGCCATTTGATAAGTCCGTAACATATGACTTTTTTGTAGCACACATGCATTTGTAAGGGACAGCATATATCATGTGAGCCCTCATAGACTGTAATATGCTTCTCAAGTTTTTTTCTTATATTGGTGTCCCATGATGATCTGTTTTTACATTCAGCTATCACATACATATAATTGTTGTTTAAGTCCTAAAAATTGCTTGTATCAAATAATTTTATTTTTCATTTCTTCATATCTCTCATAGACTGTAATCTGCTGCTTAGGTTTTTTTCTTATTTTGATGTCCAATGATGATCTGTTTTTTACATACAGCTATTGCATACATATAATTGATCTTTAAGTCCTAAAAATTGCTTGTACCGAATAATCCTATTTATCATTCCTTATTTTTAGGACACTGTTGCAAATGTTGTTCACCGGTTTCAAGAAACTGTGTTGTCCTTGGTCAGCCTTGTCCCAGACCCTTATTTTGATGCCTTTACTCAGCCAATTATTAATAACAAGTTGGAAGAGAAGATGTGTGGAGAAGGGCCAAGTCTAAGTACCATGTTTGAAGATGACAAGCATTTGCAGGGGTTAATCTCTCAAATAAAAGTAAGTTCTACACTTATACAGATATATTTAACCACTTGCCCTCCAGAGGATTTACCCCCCTTCCAGACCAAGCCATTTTTTGCATTATGGCACTGCATTACTTTTACTGACATTTGCGCGGTCATGCAACGCTGCACCCAAATTAAATTTACGTCCTTTTTTCCCCACACATGGAGCTTTCTTTTGGTGGTATTTGATTGCCTGTGCTGTTTTTATTTTTTGCGCTATAAAAAAAAACGCAATTTGGAAAAAAAAAACAATATTTTTGACTTTTTGCTATTAAACATGTCCAGTAAAAAAATTTAAACAATCAAATTTCATCATAAATTTAGTCCAAAATGTATTCTGCTACATGTTTTTGCTAAAAAAAATCCCAATACTTGTAAATTAATTGGTTTATGTGATAGTTATAGCATTTACAAATGGCGGTACAGTATACTGGGATTTTTTTTTTTTTACAAGTAATGGCAGCGATCAACAACTTATAGAACTGCGGGACTGCGGAGGGCATTCTGACACTGGGGGGAATTGATTTAGTGTCACTGACATCCCCAGTGACACCAGTACAGTGATCTGTGCTAATAAAAAGCACTGACACTGTACTAATGGCACAGGGGAGGAAGGAATTAACATGTGGGGCGATGAAAGGGTTAACTGTGTGCTGTTTTACTGTAAGCTATGTATGTGTTTTCAACTGTAAGTTACGCAGAGCCATACAAAGCAGTGTGCAGGAGCAAGTCGGTAATGCTCGGCAATCACCGGCTGCCGGCAAGTAATCACCGGCCGGGACACGGTGATTGACAGCCAAGGTGATTGACAGCCGTGATTCTAAAGGTTGGAATTTAGAAAAAATCCAAACAAACATGTTATACTTACCTGCTTGGTGTGATAGTTTTGCACAGAGCAGCCCTAATCCTCCTCTTCTAGGGTCCACTGCTGGAAGTCCTGTCTCCTCACTCCCAGTAGCAAGACTCCTGAGACAGTGTCCATTCACACACAGTGCGGCTCGGCCCTGTCCCCACTCCCTCCTCATTGACTCACTAGCTGTGATTGACAGCAGCCAATGGCTCCCACTGCTGTGTGAGCCAATGAGGGGAGAGAGACCCAGGGGAGCCGTGACTCTCATGCACATCTCTGGAGCGAGATGGAGCTCTGGGGAGTATAACAATATTGTTCATGCTAATTGCCCTCAAATGTGTTCTCCAGTAACAGGTTACATTCTCTTAACTTACTCACAGAGGGGTCGTTTGCAGCCCTGTGCTCATTAATGTCCATGGAGAATTTGGGGCTGTTGGAAGTCTAAGCCGTTATCTGAAATCAGTAAAACAGTATCTCCATAAACATGCAGTCTGCTGTAGCACAATATTTACATCAATTTGCTGATATCAGAGGCCAATCATAAATACAGGCAAAATTTGACTATTTCATATCTTTTGGAACAACTGCAGGCACAAAAACAAAGTTGAGCCGCGTTACAGTACATGTGAACCCTTACCTTGTAAGACAATAAAACAACCAGCTCAGTTTAAAAGAGAAATGCGAGGCACCATAGGTGCATAAGGGGCTTGGAGAGCTGGGGGTGGAGACTGCAGGTGGAGGGGTGGGGGGCATGTCAGCAGGAAGCAGAGAACAGCAGTACACCGATCTTCTCTTGTATAGAGGGGCATGTCAGCAGACGTCTGACCATTGGCGTACTGGCAGGCTGTGCTCCCAAGTAGAATGCAGAGAAACAAACTGACCACAGAGTGGATGTGCTTCCACGGACCTGGCGTGGTCAGTTTGAAATAGGAAATCAGGGGCACTGGCAGGATCATCAGGTATTTCACACAAAGGAAGCAATGTAGAACAGAATACAATTCTTACAGTGATCGTAAAGGGTATTTTTTTAAAAATAAGAAACATTAGACTTACCTGCTCTGTGCAATGCTTGTAAACAGATCCTCCTCTTCTCGGCTCCCCCAATGACATGTGTCCCTGCCCACTCAGCCCTGCTCCCTGCTCCCTTATCACTGGCTGTGATTGACATCAGCGGGAGCTGTTAGCTGTGTCTGAGCCAATGAAGAAGGAGAGAACCGGGAGACTGAAATTGGGCTCTCGAGGAGGGAGCTGCTTGCAGAAGGTTTTTCTACCTTAACGCAGAAAATGGGTACGGTAAAGAACTTTCTGCTTTAATGTAATTACATGGTAACACAGGCACATATCAGGAATATAAAAAGTCAGGATAAAAAATATAAACTTTTTATCCTTCATCTTGTGAATCAGATCTTAACTTAGTGCTATTGCAGGAGCAGACAAATATTGCAAAACTCAAATGGGTCTGGTTGTGAGCTTGTGCAATTGAAAAGCATAAAAGTAATTGTATGATCAACAAATGATTACTAGAAAGGAATAGAGGAGGCTCTAGCCTTTTTAAGTCTGGCTTCTACTGGAATTTAATAGCACACTCTCATGTAATAGGGCTGGTGGTCCTCATCTAAAAAAGGATAAGTTCAAAGAAAACCGACAGTTTGTAAGAGAAGAGGGATAGAAATGAGTTATGGCACGCAACAGTTTCTTCTCTTGGAGACTTTGTTAGTGATATTTCTTCTCAAGTCAGAGTCTTCACAACTGATGTGGCCATTAGGAAGGGGGTCCCACTCTACCTTTAAGATTTTTATTTTATTTTTTACAAGTACTTTTACAGTGGGGCAAAAAAGTATTTAGTCAGCCACCAATTGTGCAAGTTCTCCCACTTAAAAAGATGAGAGAGGCCTGTAATTGGCATCATAGGTAGACCTCAACTATGAGAGACAAAATGAGAAAAAAAATCCAGACAATCACATTGGCTGATTTGGAAAGAATTTATTTGCAAATTATGGTGGAAAATAAGTATTTGGTCAATATCAAAAGTTCATCTCAATACTTTGTTAAATATCCTTTGTTGGCAATGACAGAGGTCAAACGTTTCCTGTAAGTCTTCACAAGGTTGGCACACACTGTTGCTGGTATGTTGGCCCATTCCTCCATGCAGATCTTCTCTAGAGCAATGATGTTTTGGGGCTGTCGCTGGGCAACACGGACTTTCAACTCCCTCCAAAGGTTTTCTATGGGGTTGAGATCTGGAGACTGGCTAGGCCACTCCAGGACCTTGAAATGCTTCTTACGAAGCCACTTCTTCCTTGCCCGGGCGGTATGTTTGGGATCATTGTCATGTATGAAGACCCAGCCACGTTTCATCTTCAATGCCCTTGCTGATGGAAGGAGGTTTGCACTCGAAATCTCACGATACATGGTCCCATTCATTCTGTCCTGTACATGGATCAGTCGTCCTGGTCCCTTTGCGGAGAAACAGCCCCAAAGCATGATGTTGCCACCCCCATGCTTCGCAGTAGGTATGGTGTTCTTTGGATGCAACTCAGCATTCTCTCTCCTCCAAACACGACGAGTTGTGTTTCTACCAAACAGTTCTATTTTGGTTTCATCTGACCATGTGACATTCTCCCAATCCTCTTGTGGATCATCCAAATGCTCTCTAGCAAACTTCAGACGGGCCGGACATGTACTGGCTTAAGCAGGGGGACACGTCTGGCACTGCAGGATCTGAGTCCCTGGCGGCGTAGTGTGTTACTGATGGTAGCCTTTGTTACGTTGGTCCCAGCTCTCTGCAGGTCATTCACTAGGTCCCCCCGTGTGGTCCTGGGATTTTTGCTCACCGTTCTTGTGATCATTTTGACCCCACGGGGTGAGATCTTGCGTGGAGCCCCAGATCGAGGGAGATTATCAGTGGTCTTGTATGTCTTCCATTTTCTAATTATTGCTCCCACAGTTGATTTGTTCACACCAAGCTGCTTGCCTATTGCAGATTCAGTCTTCCCAGCCTGGTGCAGGTCTACAATTTTGTTTCTGGTGTCCTTCGACAGCTCTTTGGTCTTCACCATAGTGGAGTTTGGAGTGTGACTGTTTGAGGTTGTGGACAAGTGTCTTTTATACTGATAACAAGTTCAAACAGGTGCCATTGATACAGGTAATGAGTGCAGGACAGAGGAGCCTCTTAAAGAAGAAGGTACAGGTCTGTGAGAGCCAGAAATCTTGCTTGTTTGTAGGTGACCAAATACTTATTTTCCACCAAATTTGCAAATAAATTCTTTCCATATCAGCCAATGTGATTGTCTGGACTTTTTTTCTCATTTTGTCTCTCATAGTTGAGGTCTACCTATGATGCCAATTACAGGCCTCTCTCATCTTTTTAAGTGGGAGAACTTGCACAATTGGTGGCTGACTAAATACTTTTTTGCCCCACTGTATAGTGCTGTCAATTTACACAGCACTTTATATATCTATTGTACATTCACATCAGTCCCTGCCCTCAAAGAGTGTACAATTTAAGGTTCTCTCATACATGCTAGGACCAATTTGGACAGGATCCAATTAACCTACAGCATGTCTTTGGAGTGTGGTAGAAAACTGGACAACCCAGAGGAAACCCACACAGGCACAAGGAGAACATGTAAACTCCAGGAAGGTAGTGTTGTGGTTGGGATTCAAACCAGTGACCCTAGTGCTGCTAGGCAGAAGTGTTAACAACTTCTAAGTTATTTTTAATGCACTTCAATATTATCTGTAATGGTGAAACATGCAAAGTGTCTGGAATTTCCAATACTCCCATGTTGGCAGGAATTATCACAGACGATCTCGCTGTTGTCTTGTCCAAGACATATAAGAGCTCAGGGGCTAATGTAGTTTGCTCCTACAGCTAAAATAAGATCAAATTTTTCTTAAAATATTTTATAGCTAAAAGCAGATCAAATTTCTGTAGGTGGCAGAAAAAGGGATACAAACTGAGATGAAAGTGAAAAAAATATCTAAATCCAAAATATGCAAAAACTCAAAAAAGTTGGAAGCATTGTGTGTTTGTGATGCAGTAGAGAGCATAAATAGTAGAAATTGGGGGCATTTTGAGTGAAGATGTGTGTATTGTGTAGACTTCATTTTTTGGCCTCAGGCAAATAAGACCACAGTCTATTCACACCATTTTTGACAGACTTTTTTTTAAAAAGAGTACAGAGTTCATATGCTTAAACATATTTTTCATTTAAGTAATAACGACCATGAATACTTTAAGCTGAATGATAATACTTTACATCTGTGCAGCACAATTTATATTTAGTTTTAGATGTTCAGTTATTGAGAAAACATGTAATTTCATATGTAATAACACTGGCAACACAGCTAGAATATTTTAAGCATGACCAAATCCTATATTAGAAAAAAATATTAGGGATAGCTGTAGCATGTGAACATAACCTTCCAATTGCTTTGTTAGTATGCCAGAGTCTTAGAGTGTGTTACATGAAATGGCTGGTTAAAAGCAACTGCATTTTATGCTCATGAAAATATAATTATGTATTTTCTTTGTATCCTAGGAAACTATACAGTCTGCATTTGATACAGCCAGTGTATATGCAAAAACATTTGAATGGTTTCACTTGTTTTTTAAAGAGAATGAAAGCCTAGATTTGGAAGCGTTAAAGGCTGAAGACCATGGTATGATTTGGATATTCTGTTTAAACGTCACCTATGACTTTTCCTTATTGCCTCTATATTGCCTGACTTTTCATCTCTAGGTGTGCTTATATATATGGCCCTAAGTTTGCACTGCACATTTGTCCTTTTTTATTGCACATGCTTTGAAGGGCACTGGTTTTAGAGACTATTCTGTTATACTGCCACCTACAGTGACCAGCCTGGTATAACCCTTCCCTCTCTCGGCATGCCTCACAGTTTTGCTAGTGTCCTAGTAGGATGGACACCTTTTTGCTACTGAGAAAAGTTTAACTTTTTAGTAACCATTTTTTTTTGTTTTCAAGATTTTTTTTTCTTTGGTCAAGACTTTCCTACATGCTGTTTGAGCTAGTTTCTTTATGCAATGATCTGGATTGGTGTAGCTAGAGCAATAGCGTTGTAGGCTGTACTTGAACACCACTGGAATGGACAATTGTGGAGCTTTGCTGAAATGTGATTTTTGGGCATTAGGCTTGACATTGGGGTGTTTTCTAGACCTTTATGTACTGTGTTATTTAAACATAAAGCTCTTTCTAGGTACTGAGCCGTGGAACAGCATCTGGTGTAACCATGTTATTGAAGACCCACTTTGTGATGAGCACTGGGAGCTTGTAGTTTCAGATGTGGCCCCCTTTATGGTTTGCATTTCACTGCAAATATGCAAGATTACATGAGCCATATTGCAACCTTGATAGCTGACTCTAGCTGCAGAGGCTATAAGCATACCTCCACACTTTCCCCTGCATCTTCATACAATCTTCCAACAGCCTATAAGTGCTGGTATCTCTCTAGGATCCCTTAGAAGTCACTAATCACAGACATCCCATATGGAGACTGGGAGATTCCTAATACACTGTTTACATTTATAGATAAACATTTGGAGATTCTTTCTATAAAACCTGCTTTTCTCTAGCAGGCCCAGCACTTCAATCAAAGCCATGGTTGTGATTCTAAACTGTCAAACATTTGAGGAATACACAAGGCTCATAAGAAGGGATGCAGCTTCTCTTCACACTGATCCCATAGTCATAGAATATTTAGAGTTCATGCTAACAGCCATGAAGTTCTTTGTGAATGGGTTAGTGGATATCACCCATCTTATTTTTGGCATGAATCCCCTGTCAGTGAACATGCAGGGAACTCTTTGGTTAAAATGTTGGGCCGTGGAGCAGGCATGAAAAAAGCTTTTGCTTCTCATGCCCTTTGAGAGATGCCTTGGACACCCTTATCAGGGATTTTACTGGGAACAGGGGTACTCATCTGCCCTAGCAGAAGCAACCTAGACCTCAAGCCAGGAAGATTCACCTCCCTCCACCCCCTTCCGTGGCTAAACAATGTTACTTTGTTACTCCCAGGCCTCAACCTCAAAAGCCAAACTAAGTACCCAGTTCAGCTTCTTGCTTGATTTGTGTCTTCCAACCTGCCTGTGTTACTGGTACAGATTAGCAGATTTCCGTGCAACCCTTGCAAGTCCCAGTTCCTGCAGCATGAATGTTTATGGGGTTTTACTCCAGCTTTTTCACTGTTCCCAGTTCTAAAGGAACATCTTCCAAATCTTGCATCTCATGCCCTAAATGTCTTCATTTGGACCCAGAAATTCCACATAGATTTCATTGGGTCTGTGAGAGCCTTACTCCATCGAGGAGACTTTTTGGCCTCAATGATGCATAGTTGTATATCTCTATTTTCCCAACTCATAAGTGATCCCTTCACTTTTTGTAAATCCCCAGAACATCACGTTTGTGGCCTTGCCCTTCAGCCTGTTTTGTACACCCTGTTCACCAAGATTCTAGCCCCTCTGCTAGCCTTGTCATGCTGCCAAGGAATCTCCACTGTGGGATATCTGGACAACCTCCTGTTGAGATTTTGAAAGGGTTTGGTTGCACCTTCTGAAATTAGTGTTGGAGCCAGTTCATCACTTGAAGTATCTGGGTCTTATCCTAGACATAGCTCAATCCAGAGTTTTTATTACACAAGAGAAACGTCAAATTCTCCATTCCCAAACTTAGACTCTAGTCCAGGAATCAAACAACTCTTCTAATCTGCATGGGAGTCCTGGGGTTAATGCTAGACTTCTTTGAACCAGTTCTGTTTTCTTAGTGCTAGTCTAGATCTCTACAACTTAACATACACTCATTGTGGGACAAATCGGTTCAATCTCTGGACAAAATGATTCACCTCACACAAAAGACCACATTGTCTGTGGCCTGGTGGTCAGGAATCCAGCTCAAGAGTTAGAAATATCCTTCTTTCAATCTCTTCAAGAATCCTTACAATGGACACCAGTCTGACAGGTTGAGCAGGGGACTTGGATGCTGTTAGATTCCAATCTCCTCATTAACAATCTGAATCACCTAGCGATTAGTTTATCCCTAAGCTGAGTGTTTGGACATTAGTCAGAATGCCAAATGTTTAGGGTATTTGTGGATGACCGTGATAGCTGCTCCCTGCCAAACAGAATTTAACATTTATTTTTGCTTTGGTGCATGTCCTCCAGGGTAGTGCCAGATACTCATGCCATTTGTTTGACAATCCCTTACCTATCAGTGTTGCCAACCTACCAGATTGAAATTCACTGACATGACACCCAAATTTTACTGGCACAACCAAATTTTTAGTGGCACTTCCAAAAGTTACAAAATTACAGTTTTAAATGCAAATTTAAGTATTTAGGCTACAAATAAGTACAATATGCAATGTAATGTAAGGTAGGTATTAAGGCAAAAAACATATTTCCTGTTTTATTTTAAATATAGTAAGTAAGTAGCTCAGGGACAGGACTCGGGAGGGCAAGAAATTAGAATGAGTAAGCACACACACGTGAAACTGATTCTCACAGTGACACTGACAGCAGTGTGCAGTAACAGAAATGATGATGACACCTCACTGACATGACACATTCCCTCCTGAGTTACAGTGACAGTCCAACCTCTCTCCACACCAGGTGTCCCCTTCAGTCCACTCCAGTCCAAACAGCACTGACAGTCCCGCTCCTGGCTTGCCTTACTCCCGCCGTGCAGACTCACACACGAGGCTCTGGCCACTCCACTCCCTTACATCATGACACCACACGACATGCTCAGGCACCGCCTCTGCCAGACCTGCCTATTGCTGGTGCCGCCCATATACTCTGTAGTAGGCACGTGGATGGTCTCAGCTGGCTCTGGACCGGAACTGCACAAATGCATGAGCTGAGCGTCACAGCCATATTTTTAACTGGCAACCTTTTCCTGTCACTAGCATATACTGGCATGAGAAAAGTGCCAATTTTTTACTGGCTGCCAGTAAAAATACTGATGGTTGGCAACAGTGTTGCCTATTAGACCAGAAAATGTTTTTTTATTATTCAACTCCTATTGACTTCAGTGGGGTTCAGATTTGGCACCCAGACTTGTAATGTGGTAATGTTCGCTGAACCTTGCTTGAACCAAACCCAAGTGAACTGCATTAGCAATCAGGGAGGAATCAGAAGTCTTACCGTGTTAAGAGAGGTAGAACTGATCCTGTCGTTTGCAGAACTTCCTGTTTCAGCCTTGTCTACCACTTACAGTCATGGCGTGGATAATTGGCATACAGACTTTCTCATCAGAAGCACTTGGCTATGGGGAAATGGGCCCTACACCAAGAGGTGTTGTAAGATCACAGGTGCGGGAAACCAGATGTGGACCTCTTGGCCTCCAGGATCATCAACAAGTAGACAGGTTTTTCTCCAGGTACAGAGATCCTTTAGTAGAAGCAGTTGTTGAGAGGTTAGCAGTTCTTCTGCCTGTGACTTAATACTATGTTTACATATGTGTTCTGACCCGGCCTGTTCTACTTTCCTTCCTGCCTGCCTGACAATGCATCTGAAATCCTGCATCTGCCAGCTTGCCTACTGGGCAGTCTTCAGCTCTGCATTTACTTCAAGATTCCCAGCCTAGATCTCCTACAGGCTACTCTGTGCCCTGTTTTACCCTGTCAATAATCCCAGGGGAAATGGGACAAGAGGTGTAAGGGAAGCCCTCTTGTGAAATTAGACGTGACCAAGTAAGTGACAGCTTCCATACCCATGGCTGTCACCAGTACATCAGAAAGAATTTTCTCTTCGTTGCCTAGATGTAGTTTGAGCTGTGCATGTCTACTTCACAGCCACTGCTTTCAATAGAAAGAATGACTCTTTCTTTGTTATTCCTAATGGTCCCTACCAAGGAGAACCAGCTTCCAGTTCCACCATTTGTCAATGACTCAGACAGATCACGATTCAAGCTTATGGTCTTATGGATCGTGATCTACCCTTTCCTGTCAAGGTGCTCTGCACTCAATCTGTGTTTCTTAAGGTTCTTACAGACAGCTCTTAGTTTTGCAGGCAGCCCAAAGTTCTGTTTATTCTTGTTGTGTGGGCTTTTAGTGTTTTGTTGCTGTTGTCCACCCCTCAGTTGGACTACTTTTGAACATCTCAATAGTCTATGATTCCTGTGTCTCTCCAAGAAAAGGATTTTAGGGTAAATACAAAAATCCAAGTTTTGCTTTTGCACCCCAAATAAGTGCAGTAATACAGTATAGTAATAGTGTGGTGCACCCATAAATTCATTCAGCACTCCATCATAATATATGGCAAATTTCTATGTGCCCATTAATTTTCTGGTTGGAGTGTAATCCTCCAATAAAGAGTGGAATGGTATAATTTATAAAAAATGTTCTGCTTAATACTGTGTTCCATAATACCACAGGCTTAGTAAATGCTGAGTAAAGCAGCCCATACATGGAGCAAATTTCTTTCCTGCAGCCACAGTCACTGTTGATAGGAATATTCTCCCCCGCTTAGCCAGTGTATTCTCCTGGTAGGGGAGAAGGGGGGGGGGGAGACAGTGATTATTGATAGCAGCTATGCTAGTCACTACCGAAAATCGCATGTAAAATCAGGCAGGCTTTATGTACTCAAGCTGATTTATCGATCAATTTGGTACATTCAGCTTGCCCTTACATGGTTCGAATCTCAGCCAGTTCAGCAGGAACCAGCCAAGATTTGAACCATCTATGACAGTATAGCTACTGTTACAGAAGAAGTTCAGTATGTAGAAGTGCAGTGGAACCCTTCCTAAGAAAAAGGATGAAATAAAAGAACAGTGGCTAATCCCTTTAATCGATCTAAAATGCACTTGGGATAACTGGTCCTATATGGTGTTCTTTGTATACAGTTCATCAGAAAGACTGTAAATCATTTAATGTTACCTGCAATTAGATTTATGTTGGTCACACAACATGTAATTTTCACTAGTAATGCAAACAACACAACTAGCATTTGTGATAATGGGTTAAAGCTTGCACCATTTGTGTTGCATGTAACAAAAACTGTGCCTGGTCACAAACATATACATGAGCACTGCCTCAGATTACCAGAGATGTATCTATAAATGATAGGGTTATGGTTAGGATAGGGTTCAAATAAAGAACCATTTTGTGGCCCTCACTTTAAATGTAAGCATGCTATTCATGCTTGTCATCCTCCCTAGACAAGCTTGCCCCCCTCACTACATACAGGGTCAGGCCCCGACCCTACAACATTGGCAAATAGATGACACCAGAGGTCTCAAAAAACATAGCTGCCCTCTTGAGCGTCTGTGGCGTAAGACTAAGTCTCAGAAAGACTTCAACCAATATAAATCTGTCCTCCAGAAATATTATTCCTGCTTCCACACTACCAAGCAGACCTGTTTCATTACTCTCTTTAACACCTTCTCATCCAATCCCTGGCAACTCTTCTCTACCTTCAACCCTCTTCTTCTTCCTCCACTGCCTCCACCCACTAACTTACTCACTGTCCAGGAGATTGCCAATCACTTAAAAAAAAAAATCGATACAATTCATGAGGAGATCTCCAGCGCGCAGATACATCCCCTACTTAACACTCCACATCCACAGGGACAATCACTACTTCCTGCATTCAACCCCGCTACTATAGATGAGGTTGCTAAACTTTTTTCTAATGTCTACCTAACCATGGGCCCCCTGGATCTTGTTCCATTGGAAATGCTACGGTCACCCTCTGGCTCTATCCTACATTCTCTAACTCACATCTTCAATCTCTCCCTCTCTTCCAGCACCTTCCCCAATTCTCTAAAACATGCACTAGTCACCCCCATTCTTAAAAAGCCCTCGCTAGACCCCACCAATCTTAACAACCTGTTACCCATCTCCTTACTCTCCTTTTCCTCCAAACTCCTTGAACTCTTATTACCTCCTCCCATGCTTGCCTCCAGGATTTCTTCAGAGCCGCTCCCATCCTCTGGAACTCCCTTCCCCAATGTGTCCGACTATCTCCATCTCTGTCCACTTTTAGACAATCCCTGAAAACTCGTCTCTTTAGAGAGGCCTACCCTGCCAGCACCTAACAACTGTACATGCATTTTGTCCATCAGCCCATCCCCCACAGTTATTACCTTTTTTTATCTCTTGACCCTCCCTCTTATATTGTAAGCTCTAACAAGCAGGGCCCTCTGAATCCTCCTGTATTCATTTGTGTTGTAATTGTACTGTCTGCCCTTTTGTTGTAAAGCACTGCGTAAACTGTTGGCGCTATATAAATCCTGTATAATAATAATATTCAAAGACCTGTTTTATTCTATAACTAACATTATGGAATACTATGGGCATTATTTACTAAAACTGGAGAGTGCAAAATCTGTTACAACTCTGCATAGAAACCAATCAGGTTTTAGTATCTAACTTAATTGAACAAGCTGAAGTTGGAAGCTGATTGACTACCATGCACAGCTACACCAGACTCTGAATGCACCAGTTTATAAATTGACTGAGGAGTTCATGCATGCGCAAGAAATTACCTAGCAAATGATTTTGCTAGATGGATAACGGGGTTTGGGTTACAAAGCTTGTGCGATTACTGCATCCATGCAATGTTATATACTTGCCAATGCAGGTTAAGAAATACCTGTTTTATTTCCATGTAGGAGTTGACTTCTTTGCAGAACAGCTGAAGAAATACCATGAAGAACACAAGGATGCTATGGCAATCACACAGGAAAGAAATCTGGGATTACTGCTCATAGATGCCAAAAAATTGAAAGAGAAATTAATACCTTCTCCAAAAAGATGCTTGGAGGTAAGAAAACAGGTTTCAACTTCAGAGTAATAAAGGGATTTTCTGAAAGTGCATGATCAATATAAAAAATGCAGTGCATTTGTCTAGTGCCCATGGGGCCCTGGTTTTAAATGCGAATATCTCATCCAAAAACCTCCAACTGTTCAATCCTTGAGCTTCTACTGGGTACAAATATGCCCTTTTTCAACTAATATAAGGTCTTAAGCTGTAAACTGGTAGACTGTAAATCAAGCAAGTTTTCAGCTGCATTCAGTTTTAATTCTCAGCTACTTTTGACCTCCTTCTGAGATGATTTTGCATGCTCATCAGCTTGTATAAGGAGAAAAGCAGTTCGCCAATAAATAAAAGTACAAAAGCCCCAAAGCCTCATTCACACAGGTTTATGCATTTACATTTAACTTTGTATACATGTGTTTAGGTGTTCCATACAGACTTTTCTCTCAACACTATGCATTTACATGCATTTATATGCATTTACACACACTCATCCTATGCCCAATGTACAATCAGACTTATATCTAAATAAAATTAAACTAATTGCACTTGAACTCAAGTAAAGACACAGGGGTTGGATTACTAAAACTGGAGTGTGCAAAATCTGGTCCAGCTGTGCATGGTAGCCAATCAGCTTCCATTTTTTTTTCACAGCTAACTGAACAAGCTGAAATTAGAAGCTAATTGGTTACCATGCACAGCTGCACCAGATTTTGCACTAGTTTGTCCAGTTTTAGTACATCAACTCCACGGTGCGCATTATGCCATTTAAAAATATTACATACATTTATATGTATTTAGAAATGACCTATAAATGCACATATACTGTATGTATATAATCACATGTATGTCATTGATAATGTGAATAAGCTGTGGTGGAGGCAGTGCTGCTTTAGGTGTTCAGAATGTAAGATAGTCATACAACTGTTTAAAAAAGTAAATGGTAGTTGTGGTTTGGTCCTAATTTTTTGCAACCCCTTTGGATAAACCCTTGCATATACTTTTGGCATCTTAAAATATGAGTTGCAGGGATGCTGTAAAAGAGAATTTATGCCTTTTATTGACTACCACAGTTTGCTTGATTTCCCCACACCTGCAGTCATTCCGGTTTTTAAATGTGCTATTCTTTTTCCCAGGCAATTAATGAGATCTTACCTGTTCTGGCTAAGAAAAAGATGGATGCCATCATAGCTGAAGCTCAAGATGCCCAGTTCAAGCTTGAATTCTTTCCTTCTACAACTCTAGATTATGTAAATACTTTGACTTTCTTGGATGAAATTCAGGAACGGGTAAGTATATTCAAAACCCATGCCAAACAGAATAGAGTTTGGTTTTTGTGCTATTTTACATAATCTCTGATGTGATGTGTATATTGTTTGTGCTGAAGACTGCACTGAACTGACTGGATAAGTCACTGGTTGTATGTGGGTGGTTGCGTGGGTGGGTAGGGAGAAGTCCCTCCAGTCAGTTGTACCCAATGGTGGATATTGGCGGTAAACGCTCTTAGGATTTGGGCTGCTGCCTTACTGGTATGGCCTTTAGGTTTTTTCCATACATACACATTGCTGCCCCTGGAATGACAGCAGTCACTCTGTTATTTTCTCCTCCGAAACCTGGAAATTATATAACCAACGTGGGAATTATATCCATTTAATAGTGTGCAGCAACAGCCCTGAAGAAGGGAGAGTCTTTTCTCCAGATATGTGTTGGCTTGATGTATTTGTCATTACTCTCAATAAATGCTTCCTAACCTACCATCAAAAGTGCATTCTTTTGGATATCGGGTGCTCCTTCTGTTCTACTATTCCAAGTGATGTGTATATTATCATGCAAACCTATTGCTTGCATACAGTAGCATAATCAGCTTAAAGCGGAGTTCCAGTTGATTTAAAAAATAAAAAAAACCTTTAAAATACAGACACCTGTCCCATTATCCATGTTTTACCAGCCGTCTTCTCTCCCCAGTGCCGGCATGTTCAGTGTGGGCACCCTGTTTTGACAGCTTGCGGCTTCACAGCCGGGTGCCCACTGTGCATGCATGAGTAGTGCTGCGCTTTGTGAATGTCAAATGTCCCAGAAGACTACGGGGATGGAGGGGGGAGGACAGCTTCTGCTTCCGATTGCCTTAGGCAATGACAGCGGAAGTTGGAGCGGGTACCTGTCAAATTCGGGTACCTGCTCCCCAAAGGTGCCAATCCGTAATGGAGAGCGGGGGACAAGGGTATTTCCCCTTTTGGGTGGAGCTCCGCTTTAACATCTAAACAAAGACTAAACTAATAGGTCAATTCACAAAACTATAATGTATATGTTATTTTCCTGTAAAAATAACACCTGCCTTTTAGGCTCGTGAATTTACCTTTAAAAGTGTAACTGTAGATCTGCATAGTTGGATAGAGTAGGGAAGGGTTAAAACTCCTGTCAGGATATTTTTTGCTGTCTGCGTACCGTTAGGGAAAATGTAATTCTTCAGTTAGACAGTTGTTCCTGGAACAGGTGTCCCTCTTGGAAGATTTCCTTTTACTTCTTGTTCTGGGGCAAATCTAACATTTTTTCTTCTCCCCAGTTTCTTTTGAATGACATTGGTCATCAGTATAAATAGAGGGTTAATTTCCCCAATGAGGACACAAACAGCAAAAAATACTCTAACTATTCTCCAATTTATCCAAAACTAAAAAAATGTTTTACCTAGACATATATTTTGATAAACTTTGGTTCATCTGGAATTGTAACAGAGATTGAAGGTCCTCTGGGGTTAAAATCTGGCATACATTAGTAGAATTTTGTTCAAATGTTTCATTTTAATAACATTCCTTTGATTCTTTAACCATTAGTGGGGGTCAAATTGACATTGGTTTTTGACTGCAAGGACAAGAAAATTCGAAGGAGCAAGATGAAACAATAGTTAAACTATAACAATAAAAGCTTACAGTTATAATCACTCCTGGCATTTTTGTTGAATTTTTAGGCTCAGTACACACTGGGTTTGTACTGAGCCTAAAAACACCAACAATGTTGTTAAAGAGGTTTTTTTTCACAGTTTAGGCAAGTTTAGGAGAGTTTAGCGGTTCTTTCTGCCAGAAAGCTCCAATCGAAAATGCAGACCAGAAGGGGTTTTTTTTTCGTGCCTCTAAGTGTTGCGCTTAAAATATGCCTCTAATCGTCCTAATATGCATAGACACATAGGATAACAATGAGTTGCTTCTACAGGCAAAGCACAAAACTCCTATAGAAGCAGCAATTTTTAAGCCAGTGTGCTTGGAGCCTTAGTCTGCATGTAAATGTCATTAAAAAATGAAATAAAGATAAATGACAAAATGTATTTACTAAATATTATCATTGCATGTAACAACTACAGAGTTATAAAATACTTAAAATATACTTTTTTTTTGCAATAGTGGTAGTTTAACAAGATAAGATACACGGGGAGTGCAATGCTTGAGTCCTCCAACTCATAGACTTACATTGTGGGAAGAAGTAGTGAGGTATCACTACTGTGTTGCACTGCAAAAAATGGAGGTGATCTTTTATTTGCTGTAAGCAAATATGATTGCTATGATATGATAATGGAACACACCTAAACAATGTAACACATATACATAAAAACTTTTTAAAACATTTGAAAGAATCAGAATGAATAGAGAAGACTGTTTGTACCAAGCTGATCTCTGTTACATGTTTATTCAAAAATCACAATGAAAAGAATTTATCAATCAGAAGAATTTTGACAAATATTTCTAAAAATTGGCATTGGCAGCAGGGGTGCACTGGAAGATGAAGAAAATGTAGTTTTATAGTTATAGCACCTGCTCTATCAGTTTAGGGAAAAAGTACAGGCTTACCTCGGTTTACGAACACCTCGGTTAACGTAATTTTCGGTTTACGAATGAAAATCCATTGAAAATAATGCCTCGGTTTACAATTTTTTTTCGCAATACGAACGGATTAATTGGTTTTCAATGCATTTACGATTTTTTTAAAATCATGTCCCTGTACAGTACTATGTCTTTAAAGTGCACTTTATAAACAGTTTTGAATAGATAAGACATTTTTTTTACTTTTTTCTGACCTCCAGAACAGATTAATTGGTTTTCAATGCATTTACAAAATTTGTGTAGCTCGGGGACACATTTCAGTACCACAAACAGTAACCCCGAGCTACACTCGGGAATACCACGCGGCACTGCTCCGGCATTTGTTCTTCACTTACCTTACCCTGCGCTCCCGCGATCTGTCCCCTGCAGCGTCCCGGCCATCTCCTCCGGCCGATGCCGGCATCCGGCTTCTGTGTCCTGTCCCTGTGACGTCGGGACGTACGGGCGCCGCTGGCGGCGGGAAATGTAAAAATTTTAAAAAATGTATTTTTTTTTTTTTACATTTTACATAGTAAAACATTGCTGTCTCAACCAATTTCACATACATCTTGTCCCTAATACTTTGTCCTGCGCCCTGCCTGCATTTTGTCTGTTCTTTCTGCCTGGAAACTGAGAAATGTCCATGGCATCCAAAAAGTGTCCCTTTAGGTCAAAAGCGGTTTAGATCAGCTAGGAGAACAGCGATAGTAAATCAGAACCACTTGCAGAATTGAGTGATAATGATTTGTGGGGAAATTCGTCATCAGACACTGAAAACGATTTTGCGACTTTGCTCAGCAATGTGCTAACTTGGCGCTATATTTCACATTTCAGTGTTTTTGGTTTGATTATATTATTGAATTAAATGTATTATTATTATTATATTATTATTTTTTATGATTATTTATTAAATTATAATTTATGATTACGTGTTTCAAATTTTATCCTACCCGGGATGTTTACTAGACTCTTGTTCGGACAGATTTCAGTGAGTTATTCCTAAGAATTACAGGCCTACAATAAAAAAACTACATATTTCCATGCAAAAAAATGGTACCGCGTTCAGCACCAAAAATCGGAAAGAATCATACCGCCAAGGAGGTTAATCATGTCCCTGAACAGTATTTATGCCTTTAAAGTGCACTTTATGAAGAGTTTTGAACAGATAGGACTTTTTTTTACTCTTTTCTGACCTCCAGAACGGATTAATTGGTTTTCAATGCATTTACGAATTCATTTTTAATCATGTCCCTGTACAGTATTTATGCCTTTAAAGTGCACTCTATAAAGAGTTTTGAACAGTTAAAAGACTTTTTTTTTTCTTTTTCCTGACCTCCGGGACAGATTAATTGGTTTTTGTGACGAGAGTGACTTTGGGTGGGGGGCCCATGGAACACAGCTCACGTTGGAGGGGTGGAGGGGTGGGGAGACCCCTGTCTCAGCTCCCCATATCCATCCTATGTGTAAGTCACCCTGTGCCTGTTAGGGGTACAGGGTGGAATGTCCTGAGTTTGTGTAGACATGTATAGCTGGGGTGGGGGTTGTTCATTGTTTAATGCCATGTGGTTGTCCCATTGTTCTATTGTGTGTCTTGCTTGGGAGCAAACTATTATGGGATGTATGTGTTTGTGTATTGGCTTGGTGGGGGGTGTCTGCTGTGTGTCTCTTGTTACTAAATGTATTGCCCGCCCTGTGTATATATCTTGTATCTGTGTTAAAATAAGGCAGTCTATTTCCTGGTTTCCTTCAAGTCTGGTGGTCTCTAGTCTTGGTCAGCGGTGGTGTCTGTGGATCTGTGTTCGGACAGGGAAGCGGGAGTCTAACGGAAATACCCTAGTGCAGTCGGGATCTGGTTCCGTTACATTTTCAACGCATTCCTATGGGAAACTGCGTTTTGGTTTACAAATTTTTTCGCAATACGAATAGTCCTGCAGAACGCATTACATTTGTAAACCGAGGAACTCCTGTACTTAAAAAGAAATGTATTTACTTTCTCACAAGCAGTGCCATGGTTGCATTTTTAATAAAAACCCATGACTGATTGACATTCCTCTTACAGGTTGATGTTCTTGAAGAAGAGTCAAATGTTGTCTCACAGATGTATCAGCTCATTGAAAGCTATCACGTTCCTACACCTCCAGAAGATTTTGCTGTTTTTGCTACACTGAAACCTTCAGTCTTGGCTGTTCGAAATGTCATTGACAAGTCTGTAGGCGAAAGAGATGGCAGCATTGAGAAATTTTGTCGTTCTTTAGATAAAGACATTGCAGAACTAAACAAAGACGTAAAAGATGTCAAGCAGCAGTCACAGGTAAGAGTCACTGATTTGTATTTAAATGAGACAAGATATTTAATTTTTGAATATATACCAATAGTAGGTTTTTATCCAACTACAAGAACAATAAATCACTTGTATTGTCAGAAAAAGCAAAATTAATCAGCTGTATAATTTTTTAAATAGATTTTGTTTTATTGAGTTTAGGAAAACATTCAGTTTTAAAAAAACAGACTAAGAGTCAGCTGCCAACAAACAGTAAACTTAAAAAAAAAGAAGCTCCACTTGTTTCTCCAAGCCAGGCACATCTACTACGTTAGAGGTGAGAAATCAAGATTACAGAAACAGAACTGAAGGCCAGAAGCCTGCATATCACAATCAGGCAACCACAGTACGGTGTATCATACTCCCACTATAGCAGGGGATGCAAAGCAGACAAATGCCACCTCAAAGGAGGGTGTCCAAGGGGATTTACGCCACTTGTGGAGTGGAAATGTAGGAAGGAATTACAAGCAAATAAGGAGTCTGCCCAGGCATCTGTACAACTTATGTATCATGAGCAGTGTTCAAGCCACTGGGCCCAGATTTTGTCAAATTTATTTGGACATCCTAGCTAATGTAAGCAGCTTTATATAAGGGAAGTGCAGAATTCACATGAGATTTCCATTTATTCAGCTGTATTATTTTAAGATAAATTTTAAGCTGAACTTCGGGCACAGAAAAAAAAGGGAAAAAGTCCTCCTTCAACACCTAAAATAATTTTGTATTTACATGTCTTCTTCATACATATATTTTTAAATTCCTGCCCTCTTTTTAGCAGCAGCTAGTGTAGGGGGCTGAAATGGAATCCTATGTAGCTTCCTGTGCAAGTAGGTGCACCCTACCACACTTCTATTGTTGCAAGAGTGGTAGCAGAGTACTCTTCTCCCCTGTCATCACCCACAGTGTTGCCCAACCTGCCATTCTGCTTGTTCTCCTCTCACTGGCCTCTCTGGTTTTCCGTCATCACTGTGGCAAGTGATATGATTAGCCTTGTTACTGTGCTACCCTGTTAGTAGCTGTAAGCTGTGTTGGTAAGAACAGGACACTGTATATTTTGGCAGGGCAGAGAGTCTGGAGGGGAAAGCACAAGTGGCAGGTGGAGGCAGCATGAACTCCCTGTCATCACTACAGCAGAATGATAGCCCTGCAAAGTGGCAGGTAAGGGCAGAGTAATGAAGAGTAGAGTGGTGCTGGGCAAAAACTGCATACACCCTGCTGACACCTACTCCTCTTCTCTGCCTATTATAGGTAGCACTGATGCGTTGATGTCAGTGCTGCCTAATTTGAATCTCAAGGGGTTGGTGAAGTGACTAGTCACCTTGGTGATAGGAAATAAGAGCCTCTTCAAGTAAAATAAGGCCACCTATTTATTAATGCTATAAAGCACAGGAGCAAATTAAGATGGAAACAGGCCATGATGTGTGACAGGTTTGCAGTGACCTAATTAATTATCAAAGATTTGTTGCACCTGGAGTTTAGCTTTAAATGAGCAGTGTGGTATTACAAAATGAAATAAAGCCAGCATCCACGCAGCGTGTCAGATAAAAAAAAGTAAACATTAGAAGTATTTTGTTCAATCATGGCCTTTGTCTTTAGCCAAATATGTTTTTTTTATTGACATGCTACAGTAAAAGTTTAAAGATCGGATTGAGTTTGTGTGCTGGCTTTTTTGGACTTGCAGTACTTGGACTTCGAAGGAAGTAACTCATTTTGATTTAGTGCATTAAAAAAGTATCACTATCGCATGCATACTAATTTGCAGTTATACATCAAGAAACAAATCTGAAAAGCACAGTTTTTTTTGTAGTAACCGTATCACTAACATAAAACATGATAGCATCCCTGTGATTGAAGCCAAAGAATATTAAATGTTTGTGAATTATTTTACAGGACTCACAGATATTGGATATTACTGCTGATCAAACGAAAATTAAACAAATACTTACAGACTTGCAAATAATTTTGGATGAATTACAGAAACGTGCATTTCAGTACAAAACATATCAAAAGAACTTTAAGGTAAGGTTAATGCTACTGGATTTCCCATACATATTTATAATACACTTTATTAAATTTATCTGAGATATTTCTTTCAATAATTAATTAAAGTGGAACTTCATTCTAGCAATCAATTTGGACTATTTTTAATCCTTATGCTGCTTGCATTAGTAAATTGATAGATAAGTATATTATATTTACTTGTTTTTAAGCTTTTTTTTTAAATTTTATTACATTTCTTCATTTACTTCCTGGTTTGCATGCTATACATCCAGGGGCGGACTGACAACTCATGGGGCCCCCAGGCAATAGGGGATCATGGGGCCCCTATGTTCTTGCCCACACTCAAAAAAAGCCTATAAAAAGGTACCAGAGGCATTTCATGGGGCCCCCTACTGACCCCGGGCCCTCGGGCAGTGCCCGAGTGCTGGAATGGTCAGTCCACCCCTGTATACATCTAAGCAGTTTTCAGGAGGGGAGGGAGGGTTCTCAGCCCAGCCAATGCATGAGCTAAAGGAAGTTGAATTCCAGGAAGCAAATGCCAAATTAATCATCTGCCTTTACTCAAGATAGCCACTTTCAGAAATGCTAGGGGTTGTTTTTTAAGATGATTGCTCAGCAAAATAAAGCTTTGAGACAAGGATGGATGTGTGAGTTATCTTTGAATATTAACAATGAATTAAATTGCATTTTTGGTTTGTGGTGCTCAGATGTAGTGCAGTTCTACTTTAACTTTGCTTTGACTCCCTTTACTCTAATTTTGGTGCATATGGCCTGTGTCAAAGTTCTCTGCCATAATTGCAGATTTTATATTGCTCTGTTGGTGTTTCAGGATTTTTTGCATCCATTTCTTTTCTTGCCTCTTATTTGTTTTTCCACTGGTTTTTGATGGGACCTTTGTCTATGTCATTAACTGTGTGTCAAGGTCCTACCTTTTCCCAGAGATTGTGCTGCTTAATTTGCTGGTGTCCATCTTGGGTTTCTGCAGAGCATGGTGGGAGTCTTTTATGCCTTCAGGCCTCTGAGGTCCATCCCCCAGGGGTGTGTGGCTAATTACATATAAGCCTGTGATCCGCACATGCCCTTTGCACTTGTGTCTTGTGTCTTGGTGTTGCTACAGCTCTGTTCATACTCTCGTGACTCTCCTGGAATCTGACTCGGCTTGTGACTAGACCATTCTCTGTGTTTTCCTTTGATCTGACCTTCCGTTGCTGAACCTGGCCCGTGACCTGTGATTCTTGTCCACTGTTCTGTACCGTTTTGTCCTGTTGTTGTCGGACCCAGACTGCCTGACTACGCTATTATCATTCCTACCAGCTACACGCCATTGGCGGCGGCCAGTACCGCAGCCGGGGTGTCTCGGGGGCCACGACCTGGTTCCTGGCTGCGTCAAGTCCATCCCCACCATCAGGGGCTCTGGTGAAGGGCAGCCTGGGACTTAGACTCCGCGCCCTGAGGGACTTCGGTCTGTGGGTGGTGGTTGTCGTCAGTCAGTGCATTACCCTGCCACTAGGCCTGCCTGTCCGTTCCACAGCCCCTGCCCTGACACTGGGATAATTCAGGACCACTTGATATAGTATCTGAACTTAAAACTTACATTTTTGTTCTCAAGGCTGCTAAACTGATTATATGGATAAAATGAAGACATAGCTTCAAATGAATAAACAACTACCCCCATTCTGACTCTAATAAGCAAATTTAGACCTTTTCTAGCTGAGAACTGCCCCCCCCTCCCATTTTTGCACCTTCCTATTGGGTGGCATTTTTGACCAATACAAGAGTGGTGTTGGTAGTGGAGATGGACGTTCATCAGGAGTTTTGAACTCTCTGAGCTTTTGGGCTCCTGCCAGCTCATGATCAAATGTAAATTCTATGGTCATTTCTACATACTTGCATTTTATTCGCAGGATAAGTTAATCATCTTTGAGATACTGGCTGGTTTACTTTAGGCATTTCATGATAACCTCCTGTATTTTCTTGTTAACGCTAGCTATAATCTTCCATGTATCATAGCCATAGAGAGCATTAGAATTTTCACTAGACTTGAATATCCCCACTTCATTTTTATTAATCGGCTTAGCTTCATATCTGCTTTGCTATGAATGGTTTCCTTGATCCCAATTCCCTTTGTAACATCAGCATCAACTCCCTCATTGGCAGTCACTATGCCCCCAAAATAGTGCTTCTTCTTCATATCTTTTTCTTATTACTGAAGTAGGAAGGGATTCCATCTAAAATGATTTACTGTCAACTTTACATAAAAGTGAACTAAAGGTTCATTTGGTCATTTTTTTATTTGTAAAATTTATACAAAATACAGTTTATACATACAATTGATTATTGATTATGTTTTTTTTCCAGTAATAAAAAATATTTATTTTACAAATAAACATTTAATACTAGCCCACCTATGATTCACAAAGCACTATGGGTTTGCAAAAGAGATAAAAAGCCCAATGTGTTTACTGTCAGACTTTCTTTGATTGGAACTTTGAACAGAGCTCTGTGAACAGGCCAAACTGAATAATAATGGACTTAAAATGTAAATGTCCCAAAAATATAATTCCAATTAAACATATGTGTTTTTATGTAATTACAAAATGATCCCATGGGCACGTATATAAGCTGCAACAAGTATGATGAAAACTAATTTTAAGGAACCACATCATAGTATATTATCCTAACAAATAACATTACAAATGCACTAATCCCTCTGTTGGAAACAGATAAGGACTTTTTTCCTGCTTCTGCTGCTTCTGTGCTAAAGATATAAACAATATACCAGTTGTTCTCTAGGTTCATACTCACAAGAATATGTAGTAGCATCAAATGTCAAAATTACAATGTGTAAATGCGCAGCCAAAAAACATGTTAAAGTAATATATACTAAGCAGCTGAACACAAAAGGGCCTACTTTGCTATTTTTGATGTGGAGGACTGTAGGTTCAGTAGCGTTAGTATTTTTAGCTACTCCTAAACTAAGGATATCCTCTGCCAATTGAGGGAACTTAAAGATTTGAAGTGTAGAAGACAAAGAGAATCAAAAAGGTCAAATCGAGATGAAATGAGATGCAAATGAACATCTTCTGTTATGAGTTGATAGCAATTAACTTATAATAAATGATAACTTGCACCTAATTTACCTTTTTTGGCGTCATGTGTATAGAGCAAAGAGCAAAGGGGATAAGCCATTGCTCGAATTTGAGCTATTGAGATTTGTAAACAGGGGTTTTTCATAAAAACAGTTAAAAGTTAGCCTGATAAATATGATAAAATTAGGAAAGAGATCCCCATGCTTGCTATAAATGTAAATATGAAATATTTATATGCAGTGTTTGATATTTATTTGACTAATGAAATTAAATGCGTTTTGAAACCTTACTTTTTGCTGTGTGATAAAAAAGTATATACAAAATCAGCACCCAAACTGCTGATTTTCTAATTTCTATGGAAACAGAAATTCTGCGGGACTATAATATTGCCTCACTTGTAACCAATTTGTAATAACTATATGTGATACCACACATTCACTATATGCACCTCCTTTTAGTAGTTGGAAATACATTAATAGGATTTCTGCTATTGCAAAATGATAGTCAAATTGTAAGTGAACTTACTACAGGCAGTATAGTTCTTCTGACAGAATATAGGCTGTTCGTGCCTTTTCTTTTCAAGCTAATATTTGTTCTGGAGCATGATGTGACTTTAGATGCACTTTACATGCTTTTTCTTCCTTATCTGATACATCTGAGTCATTCTCTACACCAGGGGTATCAAACTGGCGGCCCTCCAGCTGTTACGAAACTGCAAGTCTCATCATGCCTCTGCCTTTGGGAGTCATGCTTGTAACGGTCAATCTTGCAATGCCTCATAAGACTTGTAGTTTGGCAACAGCTGGAGGGCCGCCTGTTTGACACCCCTGCTCTGCAGTGTATGATCTTTGAGTACACCTGAACTTGTGATTCTAACATTTTTCTTTTGTACTGTTTGAAAACTCTAATAAAACTTGATTATTAAAATAAAAAATATTTAAGTGAACCTTTGTGATAAAAAAGTTACTTCTCTCTGTTGTCTGCCATAAGCTAGCCTCATAAACATATAACCACCTTCCCTGCTTTCTACCCCCTACCCATTCCCCTACTACTATTCATTCCTATCTTTTTCTTTCTTCATGGCATTGTCCCTTTCTTTTCTTCTAATGTCTATACTTTAGGCTTACTAAGCTCTTGAGCTATGATCTGTTAATGCTGCCATGTTATAGAGCTACTGTTGCCTTTACTTTGCTGATATGGTACCTTGTGTACCTCTGTCTATATTGTTCACCTTGTATTGTAAAATCTTTTAAATCAATAAACATATTGAAATTGAAACATATAACCACCTTAACTGTATATTTTCAACATTACTGGTACCCAGGGGTGGACTGACTATTGGAGCTCTCGGACAGTAGGGGGTCCCATGAGATGCCCTTGGTACCTTTCATTGGCTTTTTCATAGGCTTTTTTGGGTATGGGCGAGGACACAGGGGCCCCATGATCCCATATTGCCCAGGGGCCCCATGAGTTGTCAGTCTGCCTCTGCTGCTACCTGGGTAGATTTTTAAGCTGCACAGTTCTTGTCTTGGTCCTTTTTTATTGTTAGCCACCATTGAACTTACATGCTTGCTATGGTTGTATTTAGGACCTCACAGATATGTTTTATATGGTGAGGACAATTGAGTATTTATTGACTGCTATTCATGGCTGAATTTATATGCATTGGCATCTACAGGTTGAAGTGACCAGGTTTGATGCATTAGAAGAAGTGAGTGCAGAAGTAAAACTGAAACAGCTGCTGTGGGATTCAATGACTGAGTGGGACACTCTAGAGGCTGAGTGGATGCAGGTAAAGTAATTGATATACAGTACTGTAGAGCAAAAAAAAAAAAAAAAGAATTATATTTAATTCAGTTTTATTTAATTGCATTTTTAGTCTAAGTTTGAAACTCTGGACCCTGAGCAACTGAATTCCTTAGTGCTTAAATTTGCTAAATTTGTACATCAGCTGGAAAAAGGATTACCTCCAAATAATGTAGTCCCGCGATTGAAAGAGAAGGTGGAAAATATGAAAGAAAAGGTAAGACACTTTATCTAATGAGAAAACTTTAACTGTAGCATATCTAATTGAAAGTGAGTACTCAGTAAAGCAAATAGTATAGTGTGGCATCTTCTGTGATAATATGAAGGGGGACGTTCTTTGTAAACTAGTAATTCTAGTGTGAGCTTATATAGATCTAATATTTTCATTAAAGACTGTTATATTTTTCTGATTCAAGCCACAGTTTTTGTCCTCAATCTGGACCTTTTTTTTTGTGTGAATCCTTTTTTCACATATTATATTTTGTACTTAGTGAATTGTGGTCCTGAGGACAGCACCCTTCACTTTACGGGTGAATCGGTAGTCAGTATTACATGCATTCAACCTGCAGTAGTTCCTGTTTGGTTTTAACTTTCTGTAGCTTCGAGTTTATACAGACCTAGGAACTCCAGCACCAACACTTTCCTGTAGGAGAAAAGAAAAAAAAATTAACTAGCTTCTCTTTACCCACCAGTAGGGATGAATACGAGTTTGGTCCAAATTTGGGTTTGACCAGACCCAAGTTGAGACCAAACCTGCGCTTATCCTTACCCAGCAGTTATCTGTATTTCTCTTCTTTCTTGGTGGTGAACAGGGCTGTCGGTGGGTGAATAAAAACTGCTGCAGTGGGTAACATTAAAAAAAACCTGTTACTGTGCCCTGCATAGAAAAAGCACAGATTAAGCAATGTTTCACTTCTAGAATGCTTATGTTAACATAAGTTGTCCAATGCACGGTGTTAAACATTTCAAGGCTGAGTTCACCTTTGACATAAACGCAGACAAGTAGCTTCAGTAGTCTAAAATACACTTGTCTATTTGTAAAAATCTTGTTTGATACAAATGCCATACTTGTAGGCATTTTCTGTCATCCATGAAGCCTTGCAGAAATACTTTCAAAGTTCACATCCCTATGTCTAGGTGTTGGAAACGGACCCCCAGAACTCTCTCCTCCCCTGTATCAGCAATGCTGAGTTCAGCTGGTACTGGTTAGGTTTAATTAATATTTCAAAATGTTCTCTATAACATAGCAAACCTTCACTTTTTGAGTTCACTTCCTCTTTAAACAAGAATTAGACTTATTGATTTTAACTGCTTCCCAAAACACTGTGAAATGCCAAAAGAAAATCTACACTACTCCAAACTCCTAAAACAGCCTCTTGGGAAGCCCACTGCTCCGGGTGACCTCTATGCTTATGCCAAAGGAGGGGCGAAATATGTTAGAGGGGTGTGGCCTTAAGGCAGGGACTGTGTCTGCAACCAGCTATGCACAATAAACTTACCAGCAGGATTTTCTTGGGGTGTGACCGCGTTCATTGATTTAATTTAAAATGACTGTAAATGCTTTTTTTTAAAAATATCAAAAAGGTTTATACTTACCAGCTCTGTGCAATGTAATTGCACAAAGTGGCCTCGAACCTCCACTTCTTGTGTCCCCTGCTGGTACTCCTGGCTCCACTTCTTCTTTGCGTGCCTCCAAAGTAAGCTGCTTGCTATTTGGCATACCTACGGGGTAACGCTCCTGAGCCACTCTGCCTGAGTCCATAAAAAACTGACAGTGCATCTCGGCCCTGCTCCCCACTCCCCCACCACAGTATCTGACTGACAGCAGTGGGAGCTGATGCAGCTGAAGCCTATAAAAGCAGGGAGAGCTGATACAAAGAGGCACAGTGCTGGATCAAAGGAGGAGATTGAGGGGCCATTTTGCTACCGCCATTACGGTAAAAAATGTTTAGGCTTTAGAACTACTTTAATGCTTCCCATAACAGTTACATATAAGGCATGCCAGTAATGATACCTTTCACAGATGCTTTTGCTGTCTACTAAACTCTCAAACCATCAAACTCAATGGTAAAATTGATTTTTACCATTAAATCTGCCTGATTTTAACCAGTGGCGCTGCTGTCTCTCTTCTTCACCTGCATTAAGGAGTATCTACAAGCTCTTACAGCCGGCTGCCTCCTCTGACAAGTCCATACTACTACAAGCCCCCCACTAAAGATGGACTTGGACACCACTTCCACATGGACCTTCTACTAACCCCCATTGCTGATGGTCCATCCCCAAACGCACACAGGGTAGATGCGTCTTAGCGCTCCCTTCCCCTACTCACCTCAAACCATCAAACGGCTGTCGTCATAACTAATTACATGAGCAACACCATTGCAACTACAGATCATACAGAGGCTAAGATTGAAGCTTCCTTGGCTGTAACACATAGAAGGGTTTATTTGCGCTTTCAAAAATGCTGTATTTGAGAGTTTTTTTCTGCCAAGGGAACTGGTGCTTTTTTAAGCTCACTGTGCAAGAACCCTCAGTGCATGTAAAGGGCATGTAGTAAAGCATGTTGGTATGAATGTATCTCACCACATGTGTGCCATTAGATTTACTTGATGTTCCATGAAGGATATGCACTAACTGTTTTAATGTAGACATGTAGAGAGATGTTGCCATTCCAAGCCTGTATAAAAATCATTCACCTCTGGAGCTCTGGGTGCTGACTAAATGGAGTTAAACCATACTCCAAAAACTAAGGAAGAATGAAGGGAAGTCGCACACCAATGATGTCAAATCACATCCAACTTTTTTTAAGCCAGACAAAGCACACTGCAGCCCCACCTAGGACAGTTCTTCTCTAGCTTTGTACCCAATACAGGATTTATCACGGAGATGGTTGTGGTCAAGCCCATCCTGGGTGAAATGGTAGACAGGGGCTGTCCAAAGCAGGGCTGCGGTGTGCTTTTTTGTGGCTTTAATTAATGATTTGACATCATTGGTGTGTGTCTTTCTGCCTTCTTGATGAGAATTTTTGGTAAAGTTGCCCAAAGGGAAATCAGAACATAAACTGCTGTTTCCAATATGTAGAGCTGATTCCTGAGAAAATATCTGAGGACTTTGTTCTTTTTTCTTCTATATAAAATGTTTATAGCATTGCTGGAAATATCGTTGACCTTACAGTGTTTCTGTTTGGCTTTGGTATGTGTGCAGTATCATGTTTTTTTTCTTGCACTAATGCATGCACTATTTAATGTGAAACATCTGTGTAATCAGCTCAGTGTACAAAGGGAGTCATTTGCTAAAACAGGAGCACACAAAATCTGAATGATTTTTCCATCATTTTGTGGGTTTTCAGCAGTTTAGCTGGTTGTTAAGAAGCCGGCCAGCAAGCTGGCTGCCGTGTCCTTAATAGCCAATGGCTCATCAGTGCTCTGACAGCTGAATGTAAAGACAATTACATTTTAAAATAAAAACAGTGTGTGGGTCCCCCCCAATTCAAACGAGGCCCTTCGAGTCTGGTATGGATTTTGAGGCTAACTCTGTGCCAAAATTAAAAAAAAGAAAATGGCGAAATGGCGTGGGGGTCTCCGAAATACATACCAGACTCTTATCCAAGCATACAGCCTGGCAGGCCAGGAAAGGAGGGAAGCGAGGGAGTGCCCCCCACTTCGTGAACCACACCAATTCACATGCCCTCCTTGTGGGCCGAGGGGAGCTTTGTCCCCCTCCCCTATTGCACCCTGTCCCCATGTCGATGGGGACAAGGGCCTCTTTTCCACATCCCTGGGTCGAGGGTGTCTGTGGGTAGGGGGTTTATTGGAATCTGGAAGCCCCCTTTACCAAGCTGTCCCCCACATCCCAGGCCCCTCCATGTGAATGAGTAGGGGTACACTGTACCCCTATTCATTCATCAAAAAAGTGTTAAAAGTGAGTAAAGTGAATAGAAACTGAGGCAGTTTTTGACAAGTCCTTTATTCAACCCCCCCAAATAAACCCAAAAATAAATGTCCCCCAAAGTAGATCCAATGTTAATCAAAAAGAATGCCAGCCTCCGATTCAAAAAAAAGAAATCCACACCCAACGCTGTCTCCCACTGTCTGACAGATCCACTGCCCCCCTGCTAAATAAACTAAGGGGTGGGGCCAACTGGTGACATCAGCAGGTGACCCTGCCCCCTTGTGACATCATCAACCCAGTTTTTTTTCTGCTTCTAAAAGCTGAAGCTTCAAAAACACTTCTAGTCTAAAATAGTGTGCAGGGACACATAGGACAACACTGCTTCTAGAAGCAGGAAAAATAATGCACAAAGTATCTGCTAGGAGCTTATTTTTATGCTAGTGTGCATGAAGCGTAATAAAAAAAATACATTCATGATTTTGTATTTTACAGGTACCAGTGATAACTGACCTAAGAAATCCATGTCTGAAGCCACGGCATTGGTCAGCCCTAGAGGAGGAAATCAATGCTACACTGATAGACTCTGAGAACCCACTGTCTTTAGAAAAGCTTATTGAAATTGGTGCATTTGAGTGTTCCCAGACAATTCAGGACATATCAGGACAGGCTTCTGGAGAAGCATCACTGGAGACTATACTTAAAAAGGTACACTTTACTCCTATTATGTTAATCTTAGATTTATCAATAAACGGTGACTAAAAAGATTCACATAAACAGCGCTATGTCATAATAAATTATCATAAAGAAATAATTCTGACATGAGCAATATCCAATCAAGATAATTAAAAAGAAATACTAAAGAAACTTCAACCAAAAATAAAAAATGTGAAAAAAAGTTCCGTTCATTTCAGTGATGTGATATTCTTTCAAGTAGCATTGATCCACCATCAATGTGATCCAGCAGTGATTATCACCCCATTGAATTCAACACTCACCAGAAGCTGGTGAATAACCAGCAGTGGAAATTCAGTAGAAAATCAATCGCCTTAATACTGAATAGTAAAAACGACAATTGGATAACCAGCCAGCAACCCAAAGCAACCTTAAATCAATGGAATATCGATCACTCAAGCTCCGATCTCCTCATCAGCCCGATTAGATGATATCAATCCATATATGGGCAAAATAAAACAGCCACATAGTGTAATAATGTAAACATATTTATTGCCTTGAAACCTCCCTTTAAAATGCACTCACATTGAGTAAAAAAGTAATGCACATTGTAAGCAAAACCTTCCAATAAAATGGCCGCCGCTAGTACGGCTGGTGACATTCTCGACATTCTCACCACACAGTGGTTCCTGTGGATTCCGAGCAATAGCAGTCACGTGATCACACCACGTGGTCCCGGTGTGTGCTGATGTCACAGATGGTCACGTCTGACGCGTTTCGTCATTACGACTTCCTCTGAGGGAGTCAGAATGATGAAACGCGTCACAAGCCATACTAGTGGCGGCCATTTTATTGGAAGGTTTTGCTTACAATGTTCATTCATTTTTTTACTCAATGTGAGTGCATTTTAAAGGGAGGTTTCAAGGCAATAAATATGTTTACATTATTACACTATGTGGCTGTTTTATTTTGCCCATATATGGATTGATATCATCTAATCGGGCTGATGAGGAGATCGGAGCTTGAGTGATTGATATTCCATTGATTTAAGGTTGCTTTGGGTTGCTGGCTGATTATCCAATTGTCGTTTTTACAACTATTCAGCATTAAGGCATTTGATTTTCTACTGAATTTCCACTGCTGGTTATTCAGCAGCTTCTGGTGAGTGTTGAATTCAATGGGTTGATAATTGCTGCGAGATCACATTGATGGTAGATCAGTGCTACTTTAGAGAGATATCACATCACTGAAATTAACTGAACTTTTTTCACATTTTTTATTTGTGGTTTCTTTAGTATTTCTTTTTAATTAACTTGATTAGATATTGTTCATGTTAGAATTATTTCTTTATGACAATTTATTATGACATAGCACTGTTTATGTGAATCTTTTTAGTCACTGTTTATTGATTTATTTGTTATTTAAAATGGCTGTTTTGTTATATTATTTAATATTTGTGTGACACTTTCACCACCACTTTAGTGCGGAGATATAGGCTGGGGCTTCCAGCTTATATATATTGTTTTCAATCTTATATTTATGTTTTCTGTTTTCAAAGCAACTAAACTATTAATAATTTTAATATACTTCAGTAAAAATTGTTTTCTATTAGCTCATGCTTGGTTATGTCCTTTATTAGGTCCAATCATTGTGTGTAAGGGCCTTGTCATATAGATGAATTGGCTGCAGGTGACACCTTGCCTGCAGCAAGATCACTAGCATGTAACAGCTACTATGGGGCTAATTTACTGAAGGGTTTAGGAATATTAACTTCAACAATTGTGTGACTATTCTCTTCAATTATCCAACCATGTTAAAAGCAAATAGTTGTTTACTTTGAATGCTCAATCATGTGCAGATGCTTTTCACGTGATTGGATAACTAATGTGAATATTCACATATTTTTTGAGTGATGATTCTCAACTCCTTTAAATCAGCCTCCTTCTCTCTAATTGTGGGCCCACATGCTGCAGAATATTCATAGTTATAAGGGAACAGTGACACAGCTATTTATCACTGGTTTTGAGAGCAACGGAATGACACAATATTAGCAGGTAAAATTACATAATTGTGCCACTTGTTGCTAATGACAGAATTTCTAGCGTGACATACGGATAACCTATGACAACCAATTATACTGGTTTAAACTGAGGTTTACTTTTCACTGGGATTGAAAGAGTTCGACTGTATGTTGATCCACAATGATGCTAGAATACCCCCTTCAGTAACAACAGTGCCTTTGATCTTAAAAAAGCTCTTTGATTTATTGCATACCTTCTTTGGATAAGACAGGCAATACAGGCGTACCTCGATTTACAAATGCCTTGGTTAATGTAATTTTCGGTTTACGAATGAAAATCCATTGAAAATAATGCCTCGGTTTACACATTTTTTTCGCAATATGAAGTGTATGTCAGTGCCGGTTTTTAAATGCAATCGCCGTTTTTTTTTTTTTCTTCACTAGCTCACAGAATTAGCTGCCACTTTCCCCGGAGTTAAAGGGAGCTTTGTTTCTATTAAGAAACTGAAAGAAAACATTGTTTCTTTTAACTTGGGGAAATAAACTAAAAGGAAACTTTCTTTCTTTTAGCTGTGGGGAACGTGACAGCTGAATCTCTGAGCTATAGTGAAGAAAATAAAAAGCGGTAATTACATTTAAAAACCGGCACCATAATAAATAAATAAACAGTGTGGGGTCCCCCCTCTCATCCATACCAAGCCCATCGGGTCTGCTATGGGTTTTGAGGGGAACTCCCATGCCAAAATTAAAAAAAAAAAAAAATAGTGTGGGGTCCCCCCCAAAATCCATACCAGACCCTTATCTGAGCATGCAGCCTGGCAGGTCAGGGAAGGGGGGAGACGAGTGAGCGCCCCCCCCCCCCTGAACCATACCAGGCCACATGCCCTCAACATGGGGGGGTGCTTTGGGGTAGGGGGGCTCCCCCCCAAAGCACCTTGACAAGGGCCTCTTCTCCACAACCCCCCTGGCCGGTGTTTGTGGCACTCTGCGGGCAGGGGGCTTATCGGAATCTGGAAGCCCCCTTTGACAAGGGGTCCCGATACTCATTCACAAAAAACAAAAAGTGTATTGTGAAAAAAGACAGGACACGGCTTGGTATGGATGGGAGGGTGGATCCCACGCCGTTTTTTAATTTATTTTTTTAATTGCCGGCAATTCTTTTACATTCAGCTGTCAGTGGGGAACCCCGCTGACAGCTGAAACATTAAAACATGGTTGTCACTACTAAAATACTGCATGACTTTAGAAAATAATTCCTGCGTTATTCTAGTAACATTTACTTTTTTCTGACCTCAGGAATGGATTAATTGGTTTTCAATGCATTCCTATGGGATACGGCATTTCGGTTTACAAATTTTTCGCTATACGAAAAGTCCCGCAGAACGAATTCAATTCGTAAACCGAGGTATGCCTATATGTAGATTTTAGTATACCCATCTACGTATTCTTTATAATACCAATATGTTAAAGTATATAAAAATAAAGTAAAGGGTTTTTCCAAGTTTTCCATTCTGTATACTGATCAACATAAGAATATATAAATAGAATAATATAAATAAAAATTGACAGCAAATAGTTACTACATGTAAAATTGAATGAATAAGGAAGGAGTCTATTATATTAATATGTAATTTCGTTTTTTTTTTTTAATGGTCTGTTGGCAGAGAAGCACATTCATTCACTGGATATGTGCGGTTTTAGTAAATTGGGCCCATACTTTTAGTATCTGAGTACATGCTGCACCTATCTGTAAAGAAGCAAGGTCTGCTGGAGGCTTTCTAACCTAATTTCTGCTGCTAGTAAGACATAATTATCTCAGTAGCCTCAGGAGAGAAAGAGTACAATCAAAAAAAGAATGAAAGATATTTTTAATGTTAATTTCAGCCGCATTACACCAGAATTTTCAGAAAACCCCAGATTCAGAAGCATATTAGTTATTGCAGTTTAAAAGTGCATGGAAAGCGTCTACTTTGTTATTTTCCACGATGAAATGGGGAAGTTTCAGGCTAGCCATATATGAGAAAATACTATAGCTTCTTAAGAAACTCGCTCAACAATGACAGCAAAGCAGAAGGGCAGCTTTAGTTCTAAAGTCTGCTCCCAAGGGGATTTATCTACACAAAGTCATGCTGAGCAATAACTAGTGTTTGCAACATCGGCCTTTACAATTCATTAGCCATCACCCTCACTGTATATCAAAAACGGCCCGATTATCACATTTATGGCTGAAATCACCTAGATTATTTCTGATTGGTTGATATGGATTACTGCAGTCATTACATTGTTGCTGTTAGTTACACTCTTTGTCTATTGTCTAATCACAACTGCTGGAAATTGGAATTATCTTGGTTGGTGGCTGATAGGTAATCATGTAGAAAGTGAGCCTTGCAACTAAATTTGGGATGAGGAAGTTGGGTAGGAATGAGCAGAGTTCCTGTTTCACTACTGAAAACAGTTGCAGACTCATTTTAGTGCATTGAAGTCATGTGAGGCTGTGGATAGGCTGAGGAGCGCTGACTGTAGTGTGCTTTAGCGGAATTACTGGATAGGAAGTCACCTGCCACTAGTGCAGTATCACTACCTCTACCCACAGCTACATGTTTATCTTAATCGCTTTTTTGCAATTTACTGAAAATGCTCTGTGATTGTCATGGATCATAGGAATACCTTTATTAGTATTAAAATAAATAATCACACAACATTAGTTTATTGCATGACAGCACAAACTCTACAGTTAACAGTAATTACGTCTTATTGCATTTACTGGGACTACCACATTTTTCCATCTAAAAGTCATAGCCTGCATCTAGCAAATATGCTAGCTTTTTTATTACCCTTTTGGCAATGTTTTCTTATTTCTAAAAGGAATGTTTTTAATTTGGTAATAATTCTATAACATACAGTGAAGGAAATAAGTATTTGATCCCCTGCTGATTTTGAATGTTTGCCCACTCACAAAGAAATGATCAGTCTAAAAATTGAATGGTAGGTGTATTGTAACCCTGAGAGACAGAATAGGAACATAAAATTCAAAAGAAATGCAATTCTAACAAATGATGCACTGATTTGCATGTTCATGAGGGAAATAAGTATTTGATCCCCTGCACAAAACATGACTTCGTACTTGGTGGCAAATCCCTTGTTGGCAATCACAGAGGTCAGACGTTTCCTGTAGTTGGCAACCAGGTTTGCACACATCTCAGGAGGGATTTAGGCCCACTCCTCTTGGCAGATCCTTTCCAAGTCCTTAAGGTTTTGTGGCTGATGTTTGGCAACTCGAACTTTCAGTTCCCTCCACAGATTTTCATTCGGATTAAGGTCTGGAGACTGGCTATGCCACTCCAGGACCTTAATGTGCTTCTTCTTGAGCCACTCCTTTGTTGCCTTGGCCGTGTGTTTTGGGTCATTGTCATGCTGGAACACCCATCCATGACCCATTTCCAATGCCCTGGCTGAGGGAAGAAGGTTCTCACCCAAGATTTGACGATACATTGCCCTGTCCATTGTCCCTTTGTTGTGGTGCAGTTGTCCTGCCCCTTAGCAGAAAAACACCCCCAAAGCAGAATGTTTCCACCACCATGTTTGACAGTTGGGATGGTGTTCTTGGGGTCATAGGCAGCATTCCTCCTCCTCCAAACACGGTGAGTTGAGTGGATGCCAAAGAGCTCGATTTCGGTCTCATCTGAGCACAACACTTTCAACCAGTCCTCCTCTGCATCATTCAGATGTTCAGTGACAAACTTCAGACGGGCCTGGGCATGTGCTTTCTTGAGCAGAGGGACCTTGCGGGCGAATGATTGCACCAACTGTGGTCACCTTCTCGCCAAGCTGCAAGGTGATAGTTTTGTAGCCCAGTCCAGCCTTGTGTAGGTCTACAATCTTGTCCCTGACATCCTTGGACAGCTCTTTGGTCTTTGCCATGGTGGAGAGTTTGGAATCTGATTGTTTGATTGCATTTATATAGGTAACAAAATGAGATTAGCAGCACTCCCTTTAAGAGACTGCTTCTAATCTCAGCTTGTTACCTGTATGAAAGACACCTGGTAGCCAGAAATCCTGCTGAATAATAAGGGATCAAATACTTATTTCCCTTATGAACATGCAAATCAGTGCATAATTTGTTTGACATGCATTTGTTTTGAATTTTTTGTTGCTATTCTGTCTCTCAGTGTTACAATATACCTACCATTCGATTTTTAGACTGATCATTTCTTTGTGAGTGGGCAAACATTCAAAATCAGCAGGGGATCAAATACTTATTTCCTTCACTGTATGTAGTGATGGGCCGAACACCCCCCTGTTCGGTTTGCAGTCGAAGATTTGAACGAATGTTCGACCGCGAACTTCAGGGGACAATTCACTAAGCGGTATGTTACCACATCCAAGTATGTGATAAGATTCCACACAGCATTTTTCTAAAAAAAAGTTGGCATTCACTGGTATTTACTGGTACAGCGGTGAGCAAACTGTTGGCGCTATATAAATCCTGTATAATAATAATAATTTTAACATATGTTAATGATTCAGCTGTCAACCAGGTTCCCTACTGGAAGTTGAATGTAAACAGAATTGCCGGCAATTTAAAATTTAGCAAAAAAAAAGTCAGGTATGGATTTTGAAGGGAACCTCCATGCCAAAATTAAAAAAAAAATGGTGTGGGATCCCCCCAAAATCCATACCAGAGCATTATCCGAGCATGCAGCCCAGCAAATCAGGAAATGGGGGGGGGGCGAGTGAGCGCCCCCCCCTCCTCTCCTGAACTTTACCAGGCCATATGCCCTCAACATGGGGGGGGTGCTTTGGGGCAGGAGGTGCTCCACCCCCAAAACACCTTTTCCCCATGTTGATGAGGATAAGGGCCTTTTCCCCACAACCTTGGCTGGTGGTTGTGGGGGTCTGCAGGCTGGGGGCTTTTCGGAATCTGGAAGCCCCCTTTGACAAGGGGGCCCCCAGATCCCCACCCCCCCATGCGAATGAGTATGGGGTACTTGGTACCGCTACTCATTCACAAAAATAAAAAGTGTAGTGTAAAAAAATGACAGTAGACAGTCTTTGACAAGTTTTTTATTACAACAAAAATTAAAAAAATGGCCCCCTAAGTATATCCCATGTCAAACATGATGCCTGCCACCACCCCCGACCTGAAAAAAGAAAAAAAAAGGCTCCACTCTCGATGCTGGCTCCTGCTGTCTGACAGCTCTGCAGGCCTGACAGTTCTTAAATATTGAAGGGGCGGGGCCACCCAGTGCCGTTGCAGGGGCATGCTGGGTAGATGAAATAACAAGGGGGTTGATGTCACTGGGTGGCCCCCCCATTAGATATTTAAGAACTGTCAGGCTGGCGGAGCTGTCAGACAGTGGGAGCCAGCGTTGATCATGGCGCGGGCATTGTGATTGACATTTTACATTCAGCTGAAACATTACTGCATTCACTACTAAAATACCACAATTTAATAAAAAACCTCATGCGGTATTTTAGTAGTGTTTTTTTGTGAATGTCAACTTTTTTTGGAAAAATGCTGTGCGGTATCGGATGCGGCAAGATACCGCTTAGTGAATTGTCCCCAAATTCCTTTAAATATCATGCCTGGGGGTCCCCTTAAACTACCTACAAAGTTACACATCTGTACAATGTATAGAACCTGCAGCAGGACTAACATTTAAGAAAAAAAGAAAAAAAAACCGTGTGGTGTCCCCCCTAATCAGACCCTTTAGATCTGGTAGGAAGGTTAGGAGGGTCCCCACAGCAAAAAATGTTTTAAAAAGTGCCTGGGGTTCCTCCTAAAGTACTTTTGAGGGGAACCCAACCCCTCCATAAAATGTAGGGTTCCCCCTAAATTCCTACCAGACCCTTGATCCGAGCATAGGCCTGGCAGGCCAGGAAAGGGGGGGGGGGGGGGCGAACGAGCGCCCTCTCTTAACCGTACCAGGCCACATGCCCTCAACATGGAGGGGGTTCTTTGGGGCAAGGGGGGCTCCCACTCAAAGCACCTGGTCCCCATGTTGATGAGGACAAGGGCCTCTTCCCTACAATCCTGGCCTGTGGTTGTGGGGGTGACTTATCAAAATCTGGAAGCCTCCACCCGATGACGTAGCAGGGGCATGCTGGTTAGATAATATCAGAAGGGACAGGGTTGATGTCACTGGGTGGACCAGCCCCTTAGAAATTTAGGAACTGGCAGGCTGGTAGGTTGTCAGGCCAGCGGTGCTGTCAGACAGTGGGAGCCAGCGTCAAGAACAGAGCCTTTTTTTTTTCTTTTTTCGGGGAAGCGGTAGCAGCGGGCATCCTGATTGACATTTTTACATTCAGCTGTCAGTGGGAAACCCCGCTGACAGATGAAACATTACCGCATGTTTTCACTACTAAAATACAGCATGACTAAACTGCTTTACCGCCACCCTATAGCAGAAATACTGCTACAGGGCGGCAGGGGCGCGCAATATCATGTATGTATGTGTGATTTTGAATTTCCAGTAGGGGGCACATGCGAGCCGCGCGCGCGCCCTACCTGCACCACTATTTGCGGCCTCGGCTGTCAATCACTGGGTCCCGGCTGGAGATTACTCGCTGGCACCTGGTGATCGCCAAGTATTACCAACGGGGGAGAGAACTGTATGTAAACAATACAGTTCTCTCCCCTGTCAGCTCCAGCACACTGCTTTGTATACAGAGCCATACAGAGCAGTGTGCTTACAGTGGAAAACAGACACAGCCTCATAGTAAGATGCACACAGCTAACCCTTTGATTGCCCCAGATGTTAACCCCTTCCAGCCTAGGGCCATTAGTACAGTGTCAGTGCTTTTTATTAGCACTGATCACTGTATTGATGCCACTGAGGATGTCAGTGACACCAAATCAGTTCTCCCCAGTGTCACAATGCCTGCCGCATTCCTGCAGTCCCGCTGATGACCGCCATTACTAGTAAAAAAAAATGTTTTCCAGTATATATACTGCCATTTGTAAACACTATAACTTTCATGTAAACCAATTAATTAACACGTATTGGGATTTTTTTGTAGCAAAGACATGTAGCAGAAAACATTTTGCCCTAAATGTATGCACTCACATGGTATGGTGATATACCCCAGTACCTGTCTGTGCAGCTAATGTGGGGACAACATGTCTCTCTGTGTCCTACATGACATCATGTCCGCCCTGCTAACACGAGGCTAGGAACGCACATTGGCTTAACACAGGGAGACATGTCCCCACATTGGCTGCACAGACTGGTGCCAGGGTACAGGCACCATATCATGTGAGTGCATTTTTACTTAATTTATGAACCATGGTTCTTAATAAATACTACATTTAGAGCACATTTTATGGAAATTTATTTTTTTTATTTCGAGCTTCTTTGAGAGCTACTACTACAAGAAGGGGAGCTTAGAGACCCACCATATGAGAGCCTGCAGTTGGGAATCAATATGTCATTTGATTACTCTAGCGTTATTTGACCACCCAGAGTGGGGGTCAACACCTTCTGGTGAATGGGAAATGTATTACTTTATTATATTACTCACAAGTGGTGGAGAAGAACCTATTGGATCTATGTGACACCCTCCTATGGGACTCTCATTCATTTAAAATGTTTGGACTTAACCATAACCTGTATTAGATTCACTCTCACATGTGGTGTTGGGAGAGCACTTTATATATATATATATATATATATATATATATATATATACTTATATTTAAATTTTTATATGACACATATTTATATTTCATTGAGCAAGCTCTTGTCTATTTATGGTTTTGGTATTTAGAGTGTGTATTCATTTAATAGGGGCAGCTGCCTCAACTGCCTTTTTGGCAGAACCTTATTTTAGCATAAAGTAGCTGTATTTTAGTATATATTCTTACAACGTTACACAGGCACCACAATATTGTTTTTTTTATTCATACACAAGTAATCAATTGGCTAGGGTAATGTGAGTCAGAGTGCCAGATATAGCGGTAGAGAGAGTTCCAAGTTTGTGCCAAATTCTCTGACACTCCCAAAAGATATGGGTGAATGAACCTGAGGATAAAGACCCTCTAAAACAGTCAGGAGATACTAATGCAAAAATAGGATGCAATTTTACAAGTGTAAAATACCATCTGGTAAAGAGTTTAATAGCAGTTTCACGAATTGTAAGCGATCTAGTGCTTATACGAATGTTCACAATGCATTCTTCCCAATCATCTATGGAGAGAGTTAGGTTATAGTCTGATTTCTAGTTTTGCATATATAGAAGTTTAATTTGGGGGTCCATATTCACCCCCAAATAAATCTCAGAGATAAGACCTCTTCCCCTTGGATCCCATATATGCATTTTAACCACTTGCTGTCTGGGGCAATTAATTAATTTTTCATATACATCATGTATAAGTTAAAATCATAATTTTTTGCTAGAAAATCACTTAGAACCCGCAAACATTTATTTTCTGAAACCAGAGACCCCAGAGAATAAAATGATGGCTGCTGCAATTTTTTTTATGTCACACAATATCAATATCAGTGATCGCCAAATGGATCACTTTTACAGGAAAGCACATTGTTTCTTTCAAAAACGGTACCAGGATCATGGCTGCAGCTGGAGCTATACCTAGTATAACTGATTGTTGTCCAGGATGTATATGTACATATGCTCAATGGCAAGTGATTCATTAGTAATGAGATGTTTGCCTTGACTTCAGAAAAAGTACCACAATTATTTTAAAATAAATGTACCTGTAACCTAGACATGTGGATATTAACTAGTTGCCGACCGCAGATAGCCAAATGACAGCTGCACTGCGGCCGGCCAGTTCTGGGAGGGTGTCATATGATGTCCTCCCAGAACGCGCTCTCATGCGCGCCCCCGGCGATCTTCATGATCGCTGTGTCCTATGGACACAGCTGATCACGTGATGTGGTAAAAGGCCAATCACAGCAGCCTTTTACCACATGATCAGCCATGTCCAATGGCACGCTGATCACCGGGAAATGCAATTTATGGTTCTCGGCTGCACTTTCCTCACGCTGTCAGAGCGTGAGGAAAGTACTGCCGAGAACCGGCAGTTTTCAGAGCGAGAATCGGCACTGATCATCAGGGGACTGATGATCAGTGCGCTGGTGATCGGTGCCCAGCAGTGCCACACACCAGTTCCGCCCACCTGTGCCCAGCAGTGCCACCCACCTGTGCCCAGCAATGCCACCCACCTTTGCCACCCACCTGTTCTCACCAGTGCCACCCACCTGTGCCCATCAGTGCCCACCAGTGCTACCCACCAGTGCCCATCAGTTCAGTCCAGCAGTGCTGCCAGTCAGTGCCGCCAGTCAGTGCTCAGCAGTTGCGCCAGTCAGTGGCCAGCAGTGCCGACTATCAGTGCCCAGCAGTGCCAATTATCAGTACCCATCATCAGTGCCAGCTCATCAGTGCCACCTATCAGTGCCGCCTATCAGTGCCACCTATCGTGCCACCTCATTAGTGCTGCCTATCAGTGCCACCTATCAGTGCCCATCAGTGCCGCCTATCAGTGCCCATCAGTGCAGCCTCATCAACGCATATCAGTGAAGGAGAAAAATTACCTATTTGCAAAATTTTATAACAGAAACAAAGAAACCTTTTTTTTTCAAATGTTTTGCTCTTTTTCTGTTTATAGCGCAAAAGGTAAAACACCCAGCAGCAAGTAAATACCACCAAAAGAAAGCTCTATTTGTGGGAAAAAAATAATACAAATTTCATATGGGTACAATGTTGCATGACTGCACAATTGTCATTCAAAGTGCGGCAGTGCTGAAAGCTGAAAATTGGCCTGGTAAGGAAGGGGGTATAAATGCCCGTTAGGCAAGTGGTTAATTAACATAATGTATGGCAATAAAGGTTGTATTAATTTAAAGATTTTTTTGTGTATTCATGTTTAAAAACAATACAGCTTTTTTCGTCTAGACTAAATACAATAATTTGTGTTTACAAAGATTTTTTGTGAGAATTGTGTTCTATTTTGATTAAAACAAAGTAAATATTTCTGTGCAGGTAGAGGATGCCTGGAAAACTACTGAATTTACTGCTGTAACACATCGGGACTCCAAAGATGTGTTTATCCTTGGTGGAACTGATGATATTCAGGTGAGAAGCAACTCTATAATGAAGTGAATTACATTTGTTAATGTTTTTGTTCTTAAGAGTATTCCCATGGTAAGCGATGCTCCCCAATGCTACTTTAAAATGTAACATCTAAACTGTCTAACTTATTAAAACCAATGGCCACTACTCTATACTCTTAGTACTTGACCTCTCTGCAGCTTTTAATACTGTTGAGCATCCCCTCTTCCTCAAAAAAAACCTCCACTCTCTTGGCCTCTGAGACTCTGCTCTCTCCTGGTTCTCCTCCTACTTATCGCAACGCTCCTTCAGAGTTACCTATAACTCTGTCTCCTCCTCTCCACTCCCTCTTTCTGTAGGGGTCCCTCAAGGTTCTGTCCTTGTACCCCTTCTCTTCTCCATCTACACCTCCTCCCTTGGTCACTTGATTAACTCCCATGGCTTTAAGTACCATCTCTATGCTGATGACTAGAGATGAGCGAATCGAACATGACGAAGTGGAATTCGTTTCGAATATTAGGAAAAATTCGATTCGCGCCGAATCCGAAAATTAGCAAA